>NC_092291.1:9767826-9815326 GCF_036320965.1 Panulirus ornatus
ACGGTACGACCCCTTGGGTATAAAGGCCTGGTCATTCAACCTAACCCTTTAAGTTACGTGTCAGGTCGAAAGGCAGGCCAAAATATTGAATGGTCGTACCGTCGTGCTCAAGGGTCGTACCGCGTGTTGCAGAAGGGGTTAAACTGCTTCTGGGCGGCAGGACCCGTTGGGCTTGGGGTGGGGGGGGGGGTTTGGTAATTCTTTATTGGAATACATTCTCTAATTACTCAACGATGGCAGCCTTAATTAACTTCCAATTTATAAAGAATTTGTCTTGTCACAAAACTCAAAAGTTCCACCGGGAAAATATCACAACATTTTCTTTGAATAATTTAATAACCGCTGAAGCTGGTTAATGACTTGTTGATGAAGTAATTAATTGTCCTCGATGACTCGATCTGACGGTTTAGACATCAATACATATAATTAAGCACTACATTATACAGAGCTAATGACAATATCATAGTCCCTTTAAATGGCACCCGTGTGACATGGCTGTTGTAAATGCGAATGACGCATTTGACGTCCCGGGTCGTTGGTCAGGTATCTGGGTGTGTTTTAAGATTACCAAGGCCGAGCGAATTATATTGAATGGCGTCAGCAGAGATGGGCGTGTGGTGCATAATGGAGAGGGGGAAACTCTCTCTCTCTCTCTCTCTCTCTCTCTCTCTCTCTCTCTCTCTCTCTCTCTCTCTCTCTCCATCATGAATGTGCATTCGTACCAAGTTTCTGTCCATGCATGCGTGTTCGCCACCTTTACAACGGCACTGATGTCATTGGCCGAATGTCTTATTTACAACGTGAGTGTTCGTCTACGTAAACCATCACGCCAAATGGTGGTGGCGGTGGTTACTGGGGCCGGAGCGTGTACACCGTGAAGTTGGTCTGCGTGTGTGTGTGTGTGTTCGTCCACGAGGTTGCTCCATAACGCTTCGACCTATGGGTGTGAAATTTCGCACACTTGTAGGTACGGACCGTAACTATTGTCTTGTCTTATACCATATAGAAATGTTTCATTTTAGAGCCAGAAGAAGAATACTTGACCCCTGCTCTGAGGGACAATTTTTTTTTTTTTTAGTTTTGTTTTGTTTTGTTTATTGTGTATTTATATTGTTTTGCGTTGACTACTTCGTAGAGTGTCAGGTAGGGAAATCCGGAGAGAGTTGGTCCGTGGTGGGAGCTAGGGGGCCAACAAGGGAAAGGCGAACAAAGGAAATTAAGTGAAGAGAGGGAATGAAATGACGCAGTAAGTTTTAACCAATGGCAGCGTAGGAGATATGACGTGACGGCATGTTTGGACCATTGGGAGCTGAGGAGATATCTGACGTAATACACGCTTTAACCAACTAGAACTCAGAGGAGTGACGTAACACAAATTTCCGACCAATGAGGGTTCAGATAAGTGTGAGAGTGAGTTGATGACGGAGAGTTGCTTCCGGGATGGTCCATTTGGGGAGAGTCAGTGAACTATGCTTTTAAATTTAGAGCTTCGTGATCGTGTAGGATATTCTCAGAAGACTCCGGAAGAGTAGGAAGTATTCAGTGTGTGAATATCCTTTAGAGATATTCATCGCTGATTTATATCCTCACTTCCAGGCCTGGGAGATGCAGCGGGGTGGGAGAGGCGGCCAAGGATAGTACGGGAGGATCTGTGAACCCATAATGGAGGATCAGAGAGGTAGGATTGTAAGATATCCTTTGCGGATGCAGGAATCTAAGGCTAGACCACGGATCCTAAGGCCCTGAGGGAGTGGTAAGGGTTGACCGCGGATCCTACGGCCCTGAGGGAGTGGTAAAGGAGAGGAAGGAATGGAGGAAAAGGAGTTAACCTAAATGCTGGGCCAGAGGAGGCCAAGGCAGGTCAGCAAGGGGCGTGAGACAGCAGGAACGTCCGGAACGGACCGGCCGACTCACGGGGGGCTTTTAAAGACGCAGTGTGGTTCCCTAACTTACACACACACACACACTCACACACACACACACATATATATATATTATACTTAATCGCCGTCTCCCGCGTCAGCGAGGTAGCGCACGGAAACTTAAAGAGTCACATATAAGTAAATAGAATAACCTTATTTACGATCAGTGACCCGCGCTGCTGCTGCCCTTGTCTCGCACAGCTCTCCTGACCTCGCCATACACAACGACGACCCCAGTAATCCAAACAGTACTATGGTAATTGTAATCAAAACAGTAGCAGTAATCATGACTAGGGAATCAGTAATCACACACACGAGCGACTGACACACGGGTGTTGTCGTGGACCATCTCCATGCACTCCCGTCCTGGGAATAACAACGCAGAACTCCTTTCATAATAACATGGGGATTTATTCGCCTCTTCTAATCCCAGGAGGAAGGAAGTGAGGTGATTTATGTACGACATCAAATAACTTTACGACTCAAGATAGAATGTTGAACGTTGATGAATTATACAATTTTTTGATGGTTTTATATATATATATATATATATATATATATATATATATATATAGAGAGAGAGAGAGAGAGAGAGAGAGAGAGAGAGAGAGAGAGAAGAGAGAGTGTGTGTGTGTATGTAAGTTATGACCCACCTCCTCAGTTGTCTTATTAGGAATATTAAATGTCCTTAGCAATTTTTATGTTGGTTAATTTGAGGAATAAGTTTTACATTCTCTCTCTCTCTCTCTCTCTCTCTCTCTCTCTCTCTCTCTCTCTCTCTCTCTCTCTCTCTCTCTCTCTCTCTCTCTCCACACACACAAAAAAAAAATGCGCGCGCATGCGACTCTACACTCGCCTTTTTCAAACCTCATACTGTACCCTACCCTTATCTCACTCCCTGATTTTATCACATCTTTTCCCCCCTCTTCCAATGTTGGCCCTAGGGTTCCAGCCCTAACTTAGGGAGACATTTAAATTTCCAGCTGAAATCGTCGGGCGTTTATTTCGGTGATGGGGAGAAAAACGCCCCTCCACGAGATTGGCTTGTGGCTCTCGCCTGCTGTGAAGCCCCGGGGATTGGTGTATGACCCTGGGGGATTGGTGTGTAACCCTGGGGGATTGGTGCGTAACCCTGGGGGGATTGGTGCGTAAACCTGGGGTATTGGTGTGTAATCCTGGGGGATTAGCGCGTAACCCTGGGGGATTGGTGTGTAACCCTGGGGGACTGGTGTGTAACCCTGGGGGACTGGTGTGTAACTTAGGTTTTGTTTGACAGTTTGTGATGGTGGCCCTATGCAGAGGTGGTGACCCTATACTGTGGTAGTGACCCTATACTGTGGTAGTGACCCTATGCTGTGGTAGTGACCCTATGCTGTAGTGGTGACCCTATGCTGTGGTAGTGACCCTATGCTGTGGTAGTGACCCTATGCTGTAGTGGTGACCCTATACTGTGGTAGTGACCCTATGCTGTGGTAGTGACCCTATGCTGTAGTGGTGACCCTATGCTGTGGTAGTGACCCTATGCTGTAGTGGTGACCCTATGCTGTGGTGGTGACCCTATGCTGTGGTAGTGACCCTATGCTGTGGTAGTGATCTGTGGTCAGCACATAGAGGGTCGTAACGACGCCCGTGTCAGTGTTCGACTCGTAATGTGAGGAGGGGGGGGGGGGGGCACACTACTACCCCAGGTTGGTCGTAATGACTCGTGGGAGACGTACGACCACCACCCCTCCCCCCGCCCCCCCTCCGCATCGCAAGACTCTTAAGGGGGGATGCGCGACCCCATCCCGTCGCACGACTGTAGGGGGGCATCATACGTCCGGTCCTAACCTCGCTGCACGTCGTGACTCCCGAGAGACGCTTGAGAGAGAGAGAGAGAGAGAGAGAGAGAGAGAGAGAGAGAGAGAGAGAGAGAGAGAGAGAGAGAGAGAGAGCAGGGGGAGGATGTGGGTGTGGATTACGCAACTCGTCCTGCTGTTGATTAAGGCTGGTCTTCAGCTTCCTAATTGGACAGTAATTAACCACGGGTAAATGACATCTTTTGGCTAAGTAAGTTAATTTCCCGGATTCAGTTTCCCTAATTTCTTCCCTTGTAGAGCCTGGCAACCCTGCTTTTGTAAATGAGGCAGGTTGGCAAACCTGCGTCTCCGACTTGCATAGGTTGGTGTTTCTGCAATCCCCCCCCCCCCCTTTATTTTCCAACCAGTTTTGAGGAATTTTCATAATGTATCGTATACGCTGAGAGGCCATTTCGTTCATCGTGGTGAACACCAGGTGGGGCTGAATCCCCCCTCACACCTCTCTGGTCTGATGTGGTTGGTACTCCTGTAAGTGAGATACCTCTTTGCAGCGTTGGCACCCCTGTGTTGTGTGACCTGAGGACCAGGCAGACACAAACATTGCCCTTGAGGTCAACCAAGGAGGTCATGTGGAGCATTATGACTTCCTCCTGACCTGTGTATCGTGGCTGGCGACACAACATTCAGAATCTTCCATGAAGGCGCTACACACAGCAGCTGAGAACGGTTGTTTTCTTCTTGTAGCTCTGAATTCCCCTGACACTACTTGAGGAATCTGGAAAAGCGATTGAGACATCTGGCAACGCCTGGTGAGGTCAGGTCACAGCAGGGTGGCCACACACACACACACACACACACACTGCGACTGTCACGTGTCCCCGGACATGACAAGGATCGTAACCAACTGGGGAAAAGGACACGATCCGTGGCTCCGCGATTTCAGGGAAGAATTTGGACAACACCTGAGCCGACATCTCTGCCACCACCCAGGACAAGATGACGTTGTCGACCCTCGCGGGGGTCGTCGTCTTGCCACACCTCCCGAGGCGGAAGTCCGCCGTTGTCTTATCTTCTCCACACAGAAGATGTGACAAGATAAAGTGATAAGGTATCTCTGTAAGCTGCGGCACAGAGACGGGCGGTGCTGGGAGCCACGCGTGATGACTGGATACTGACGTAAGAGTGTTTGACCTCCGGCCATAAACACTACGAGTCTCTCATCATGGTTCATAGGATGAGGCAGTGAGGATGGAAATGACGGAAAATATTTTCATTTTAACCCCCTGAGCAAGATGGTTCGAGCCCTTGAGTACGACGGACCGCCCTTTGACCCCACCCTTGAGGGTCGGGTTAAAGGCCACGCTTTCACATAGCCATGGGTCGTACACAGTCTTGCTCCAAGGGTCGCACAGTCTTGTTCAAGGGTCGTATACGGTCGTGCTCAAGGGTCGTTCACTCACGCTCATCGGTGTTCAAGAATAGTGGAGTTGACCTCAGACATTATCAGCTTTGACCTTGACCCGTCCACAACCCCCCTGGCCGCTTTTGATGGTCAATTGCAGCATTGCTAAGGTCGCGGCCCGGCCCGGCCCGGGCCCCAACACACGCACAGGGAAGAGATGGCCCGCAAGTTGACTTCCCTGGGCCAGACGGCAACCAACTTTGGCTTCCAATTCCTTCACAATTGATCGCCAATATTTACCACCGGGAAGTTATAGCCGCCCGCGACCGCCTTACAGATTTCCAGCCCCCATCATGACCTCTGGCAGCGAGCCTCCTCACCAAACGCCTCATCATACCACTGTCCTCCAACGTTGCCACCAAGGGTCATCCGTAGCTCATGTTTGAGCAGACGATAGAAGTTAGAACCATCAAGGCAAACGCAGGTTCCCGCCTCCGCGCGCGCGCGCACGTGTGTGTGTGTGTGTGTGTGTGTGTGTGTGTGTGTGTGTGTGTGTGGGCAGTGAAGGCCTACTTAGCTTTAAATGGCTCACTGAACCGAACTGTAAGTGCTGTTGGGTTTTACGGCGCAGGGCATCATGAACACCACTGGGGTGGGATTTCACACCACTGGGAACTTTTAACACCAGTGGGGGAATGGCCTGTGGCTGACCATCCTGGGGAAGGAGGGGGGGGGGGGGGGGGGGAATGGATGTTGAGGTATATAACAGCTGCTGCCAAATGACGCGTGTCCCATTGTGGCGGTCCAGATCCCAGGATGAACTGGCGCCTACCACTGGGGGGGAGGGAGGGGGAGGGGTGTGGAGGAAGAGCTGCGATGGACTCCTCTCCTCCCGTGCAGTTGTCTGTGACGTGTGGCACAGACAGACAGACGGTAACATGTTAGACACACACACACACACACACACACATACACACACACACACACACACACAATCTGCCAGAGAGAGAGAGAGAGAGAGAGAGAGAGAGAGAGAGAGAGAGAGAGAATATAGCGCAGACTTAATAAAAAAAAACCCAGACACAGGTAATTACTTGTACCAACACAGATAATTACCTATACCGACAGAGGTAATTATCTTTTAAACAAGGTTTTCCTGTTTTTGTTTTTTCCCCCGCGCGGTCTTGAACCTGATTATTCGCTAATAATTTTACTCATAACAGCCATTATATCAAATCACTAATACAGCCAACACCAGAATAAAACTGGACTGTGATTACGGGAGACAAATACGTGTCTGGGGCTGGGGATCATAGAACACACGTCGAGGGCGTCGCAATCGGCCCACACCCATGCCAGGTGCTTATTCTTCCCCTCACCCCCTCCGGCGGGGAGGCATTACTTGGTAAATGGGTTCGTGGTGTGTCAGTGTGTATTGGGGGAGAGAGAGAGAGAGAGAGAGAGAGAGAGAGAGAGAGAGAGAGAGAGAGAGAGAGAGAGAGAATTTATACTCGTGATACCCCCGTCTCTCTTGGTTCTGTATATGTATTACATCTTAATATGAATCTCTCTCTCTCTCTCTCTCTCTCTCTCTCTCTCACACACACACACACGCACGTTATGAAGAAAAGTAATCTGAGAGAGAGAGAGAGAGAGAGAGAGAGAGAGAGAGAGAGAGAGAGAGAGAGAGAGAGAGAGAGGTAAACTTTATGATTAAATAAAATCATACCGCGTTCCCGTCACGTAACAGACCACAGAGACACGGAACGAAACAAGCCCACCTTATCCAACCATTTTCTGTGGCACACACACACACACACACACACACACATATTTCACGTTTACGTAATTTTCCAAATTACTTTACGATAAGGAAAGGAAATTTAGTGGCAGAGTTTCGATACTTTCGTGAATAAATACTGTACTTTCTCGGGTCCATAAACTCCAGGGAAGTTCCCTAAATGATTCCCAAGTAGCGGCCGCCCACATTGTGGGTGTGTGGGCGTGATACACACTGCACAGAGAGAGAGAAACGTAGGAGGGCATACGGAAGTGGTAATACAAGATGGGGGACGTGTAATGGCTTGAAGGAGAGTAAGTTGATGGACCGAGGGAATGTATAGATTTTTTTTCTTTTTTCCAAAAGAAGGAACAGAGAAGGGGGCCAGGTGAGGATATTCCCTCAAAGGCCCAGTTCTCTGTTCTTAACGCTACCTCGCTAACGCGGGAAATGGCGAATAGTTTGAAAGAAAAAAGAAATATATATATATATATATATATATATATATATATATATATATATATAGAGAGAGAGAGAGAGAGAGAGAGAGAGAGAGAGAGAGAGAGAGAGAGAGAGAGAGAGAGAGAGAGAGAGAGAGAGAGAGAGAAATATATATATATACACATAATGAGGAAATAAAGTTCATAAGCAGCGAGTGTGGAGTCGCTGGCCTATCGCATGATTGACAAGGGTGATACCAAACTCATTTTGGAGGCAATTCCACCGTCGTGGCCACACCTCCAAAGTTACCTCCCGCCTCCCAGAGGTTCACATCAAGGTTTGGAGGACACAGCCAACATTTTGCCACGGCCCAACGAAACGCTCTGTGAATCGTTAACTTCACGCCCTTGACCCGGTGAAAACCAACCAGAGAAAAAGGATCGTGTTACTGAAGGTGACTTAAAAGATGTGTGCGTGTGTGTGTGTGTGTGTGTGTGTGTGTGTGGCTCGCCAGGGGACGCGGAACAAGGAAAGCGGCTATACAAAGAGACAGGAGGGAAGGGAACGGTGTGGGAGACGGTAAAATAAAGAGATAAATGGGAGAGGGGTTAGATGATCAAGTAGAGAGGGTGTTCAAAATGGACAGGAAATAAGGAGATGGGTGATAAAGATAAGAGAGAGAGAGAGAGAGAGAGAGAGAGAGAGAGAGAGAGAGAGAGAGAGAGAGAGAGGGGGGGGGGGGAATAATGCACTAAACAGATCATAAAGGAGACAGTGAAAGAGGATACGTGTAGCGCCGGTAACACACATTACGTCCGGGAAACACCAACACCACCACAGACAAACCAGACGCTAAAACCCACCGTAAAATGGAGCCCGGAGGGAGATGTATATATATATACGACCTGTGATGTAAACATGGATGATGGAGGGAATTAAGACCCCAGGGGGAAGGGGTGGTGGCGTGGGGGTAAGGGGGGGAGGGAAGATTGAGAGACCACGAAGGTTATATGATCATAACCCGAGTGTGGTTGTGGTTGTGGTTGTGGTTGTAAAAGGAGGCATGATCAGGACGGGAGAGGAGGGTATGGTGAGTGATGGTGTGGCTCGGACGATCCAGACAGACAGACCGGCCGGCGAGACGGCGTGAGTGGGAGCGGGCGAGATGAATGAAACGATGACGTGAACAACTGAGGGAAGGCAGGGGGTGGTGTTGGGGCGGGTGATGGCGGTGTGATCCACAGGACCCGAGTGATGTGAAGGATGACGTCACCATTACCATTACCACCATGACCATCAACAACCATTGATACTTTTTTTTTTTCTTCTAATTCCAGCGGTTCATCTCCATTAATTGCGAGACTCCATTCTTTATGAATATGGATTCCATTTATCATAGAAAACGGTGCGGTGAAGTGGGGGGGGATGAATGAATGGGCCGAGGGGTATGTGTGTGTGTGTGTGTATGTGTGTGTGTGTGTGTGTGTGTGTGTGTGTGTGTGTGTGTAATGTAGAGAAAGGGGGATGGGAACGGGGGGGGGGAAGAGGGGGAGGGAGTGCTTTTAGAGCAGGTCCGACACGTTTTGATGAATTACGTTCATACCTCCAGGTCTGGGTCCTGTGAGAGAGAGAGAGAGAGAGAGAGAGAGAGAGAGAGAGAGAGAGAGAGAGAGAGAGAGAGAGCGGGGGGGGTTCAGCACATTCTCCCTCCCTCCCCGGATTTCCTCATTGTAAAGCTCAGCAAAAGAAGGATTAATCCCGTGGAATTTCATAACGTCGGAAAAAAAAGAAAGAAAAAAAAAAAAGACGATAAATTCTTTTCCGTCTGCAGTGAAATATATGTTTTACACAGAATGGTAAATCTTTTACAGGATTGGATAGTCTTTTTTTTTCTATCTTACATAGACGAGCCTGATTTAAGCGCACACACACGAGCGTAGAAGAACGGAACATTGGTGTACGCTGGAGATATGACGCCAGACGGTAGTAATAGGCCCGTTGATCCAGAGCTAGCAATATAGAACGATTTTGAACATTTACGTTATCGTTCATTCTCTCTCTCTCTCTCTCTCTCTCTCTCTCTCTCTCTCTCTCTCTCTCTCTCTCTCTCTCTCTCTCTCTCTCTCTCTCCCTCGGCTTCGTTCACGTTCGACACATTATTGTTGATGGATTACCCCCCTAACATTTCATAAGCTCTGGTTCAGTCCATTGAAAGCACGTCGACCCCTGTATACCACATCGTTCCAAATTCACTCTCTCCCGTGTAAGCCTTTCACCCTTCTGCATGTTACCGGACTCCTCCTGCACGAGGTGGTACCACTTGGAGTACAGTTTCATGAAATACCTTCTCGCTCCAGAGGAGTCCATCATTTTCCTGCTACTGGAAGTAACACAGGCCTGGAGCTGCTGCTGGAACTCCTGGAAAAGGTGGTCCTGGAATAATTCCAGGACTCCCTTCCAGGAAAGGTTGTCCTGAGGCAATTATGAAAGAATGAGTATGGCTTGGTTGAAGCGTTCACGGCTTCACCTTCACGTAAGCAGGACAGAGTACGTACATGTGTGCGTAGACTTCGTGAACGAAGTGTGTACATGTTTGTGCTTTGTGTGTTCCTAGTTTTGTTGGCTTGTACGTGACGGTGGCTGAGTGTACGCTGTGGCCGGGACGTGAACGCATTTCGACGTGTGCGTAGTTTCCTCGTACGCACGCCGCCCTGCTCCGTGTCAATTACTGGTACATCATGAGTGTAAAGCCTTCATTTAACGTGTAATTGGTTGTTCAGTTCCGTGAGGGTGATTACCCGGATTACATAATTGCTTAGAGGGTAATCTCTCTCTCTCTCTCTCTCTCTCTCTCTCTCTCTCTCTCTCTCTCTCTCTCTCTCTCTCTCTCTCTCTCTTTCGTGTTTTTACCAATGTCAGTTTTTTCCTATCGTTACGTCATCGTGAGCCACCACCTTCTTCCTCCCCAGCAAGACAATGGAAGACGAATGTTTCCGTTGTGTATACATATTTATTAAAAGTCTCTTGACACGTTCGTCATTCTGAGCAGGAAGACTGATTGTAATCTTTTCGGATCCGGATTCCAACCCCAGAACGAAGAAATGTGATATAATTTTTCGTCCTCTCCTCTTCCCTCCTCCTCCACCTCCTCTACCTGCTACAAGTGCTCTACAGCACCGCTCGCGTTCGTATTGTTGTTGCTGCTGCTGCTGCTGCTCTGTGTGTGTGTGTGTGTGTGTGTGTGTGTGTGTGTGTGTGTGTGTGTGTAGCCGGGCTGGAGGACCAGTGTGGCCGGTACATATTTAAGCCCATACACGAGAAGGTAAATATTACCCCATCCTCCCCCCTCCCTTGGAGAGCCCGGTTTCATCCAAACACCTCCAGCAACACCAACACTATGTTGAGGGAACACATCCCCAGCTACTGCCTAGCCCTCTGTGTTGAGGGAACACCTCCTCCCTTCCTCCCCCTCACTACTGCCCAGCCCTTCCTCCTCCTCCTCCTCCTCCTCCTCCCACACCAGGAGTGGGGAGGGCGCCCCATTGTCTGTATGGCAGACCCCAGGAGTCCTCCCACTGGAAGAAGCCCTTGAATGCTGGGTAATTATGACCGTTTGTTCCAGCTGGTGCGGCCAGGTGGTGAAGGGGGGGAGGGGGGGTACCACCTCGGGCCAGGTCATCCCGAGTGAGGCGCAGGGGGTGAGGGGGAGGATAGGTCAGGTCTGGGGGCGTGAGGCGAAGGGGTGTGTCTCAGGAGGCTAATGAGGCACGGGGCTCCTCAGGCCCTGAATGATGAGGCAATGAGTGAGTACACAAAAGGAGGCGAGACTGTTTGTAAAGTTGAGTGAGGGGGGAGGGGGGGAGAATGGTGTTGATGAATGGCTAGGGGTGGTTGAGGGAAGTCACCCGTCAAAGACCTTGAATATTTGAAGCCTGATTCTCCCCTCCCTCCTCCTGCCGAGGTTACTGCCAAGGTCAGGTGGCGATGACCTGTGTCATCAGGTCACGTGCTCTCTCTCTCTCTCTCTCTCTCTCTCTCTCTCTCTCTCTCTCTCTCTCAGACAGACAGACAGACAGACAGACACACACACACACACACACACACACACACACACACACACACACACACATATATATATATATATATATATATATATATATGTATATATATATTGGCTGGGTGATGATAGGAGGAAGGGGATAAATCAGACGGCTCGGGTGATGTCACCAGACCATTAGCAGATTACATGTTGATGGTGGCTCAGGTGTGGAGAGGGGGGTGGTTGGGTATTTATGGCATGTGAGAGAGAGAGAGAGAGAGAGAGAGAGAGAGAGAGAGAGAGAGAGAGAGAGAGAGAGAGAGAGAGAGAGAGACGGGTACAGCATCTCATGACAGGATCTACACAATCAACAACAACTACAATAGTAAAACCAACTATAACCACCACCTGAGCACAGCAGATGGCTGACCCCACCTGGCAAGGTCACATGATAATCTAATATTTCAGGTAAAAAAAAAAAATTTCTTTTCCTGCAGTGCAAATCATAATGTAATTAGTTTGTAATTGATTACATCTTTTTTTTGTCGAAACCGATGATTTTGTAATTAACTTCCAAGTGGCACTTAAACATTGCACAAAGTTAGATTATAAAACTTGATAATTAGTTTGTACTGATGTTGATTTCAAACTACGTCCAAGATCGCTATTATATATATATATATATATATATATATATATATATATATATATATATATATATATATATATATTCTGTACTTTTTTTTCATCCTATTTTGTGCTGTTCTCGATGTGATATAGCCTGGGGGATGTAAATATAGATGTAAATATAGAGTATATGCTTTGGTTATTAACCATCAGATCATAACTTTTCGGAGGATAAACCAATTCATCATAAATGTTTTCTCAACCGCAGCTCTTGTGGTGTATGGTCTGCTATGCCTTTTCTATGACATACGTCTATATGTCTTCTCATGGTCTCTTGTCGCACAGCTTCTGGGATCTATATATATATAGTGTCTGTGATAGAGAATGTGCCATAACTTCCCTGATGTGATTTTGGACGACATGACACCTGTGATGTAGTGGCATCTCCGCAAGCTGGATCGTCTTTCGTACCACAACTTTGGGTTGTGTATCTTCCACAACTTTGCATCTGTTGTTAATGTTTGTTTGTTTGTTTGTTTTCTGATGGAATGAGGCGGTATATAATGTGCCTCGTTAGTTTATTCCCTGGTGGGCGGTTATGCCATATGTATTGGCTTCATTGGTCCCAGTACGGGATATACAACTCGTAATGGTCTCGTGTATATACTTCAAACTTACACACGACGCGCTGGCCAACACACACAAAGATGGGCTTTAGGTCGAGGTGGAGTGGGTTTATCCTTGGCTTAAGGTTTAGCAAGTGGGTTTATCCTTGGCTTAAGGTTTAGCAAGTGGGTTTATCCTTGGCTTAAGGTTTAGCAAGTGGGTTTATTCCTTGGCGTAAGGTTTAGCAAGTTTGTGAATGATGCCGTAAAATGCTGGCTGTGTACTTCTTCTTACTCCCTCATCCCAAGTTTTGTGGGACGATCTGAGGCTTCCTGGTGTGAGGGTGGAGCGGGTTGATGAGGGAGGCGAGGCGGCCAAGACGGAGAAAACGTGATGCAGGAGGACCTAAAGAAAATGAGGATGACTGAAGACGAAGGGAAGGAAGGAAGCTGAGAGAGATGTTGGTTAAAGAAGAGAGATGTGCTAGAGAAGGAAGAGTTATTTCTAACAAATCTGCGGAAGAGAAGACTCATGAAATTCGTAACCCGAAGAAAATGGGAGAAGGAAGTCCAGAAAACGGAAGAGAAGCCAACAGCAGACGGAAGCGTGGTAAAAGCATGTTTGCTCCCTAGGTCAGCAGGGCCTTAAGGGTAGGTCGGTCCCTGGCCGCCAGGGGTCACGGGGTCCCTGGGAGCAGAGGTCACTTATGTTCGCATGGAGAGGTCACGTGTGTGTGTGTGTGTGTGTGTGTGTGTGTGTGTGTGTGTTTGGTACACACACGACTGAGGACATTGTTAATACAGAAACACCATAAATAGATTTGATAATTACTTTTGTTAAGGATGTTTGAGAGATGGGGGGGAGGGGGGGAGTGTGACTAATAATAAAAAAAAAAATCCCTTCCCGTGCAGTAAAATATGTAATTGATTACACACACACACACACACACACACACACACACACACAGAGTGACCTGACCTCTGCCCGACCACCCCACCTCCCGTCACTAGATGGACCAGCTGGCCGCTACTCTTGCTACATGCACCAGCTGCTCCACAAATACGAGGCAGCTGGGCCCGGCAGGTGGCCGCGCTCACCCGCCTGTATAGTCTAATAAATCTTGCCTGGCCATGAAAAGACGTGGTTCATGTCAGGTTCCTCTGCGCCCTTCCTGCTTGGCCGGGGCATGAACAGCGATTACCTCACACTTACGTTCCCCGTGAGAGGCACAGGGTGGCCACTACTCATATGTTTCCTCATTTTTGCGGACGAGTTCGAGGTGTGTTTGACGCCCGGGTCTCCACCCTCAGCGTGGTCCAGGGGAACACGCACCCCGTCCCGACGTATCGACGAGACTTATCGTACCTGGTGTACAACGACTCGGCCATCGTACGTACGATCAATGAACCAATTCAGGCCCACACTACGGGTGTACACACTGACGTCTTGAATGCCTTTAATGTGGTGGCTGAAGCCCAGGAGTGTAGTAATTGATCTAACTTGAGTCCACCGAGAAGGATTAAGACAATGAACTGTCGTCCGAGCACGACAGACATGTGATGAGGACGACAGATCATATCCACAAAGTACGATGATGACCCCGCGCGCGTACGGTAATTATCAACCCACCACGCGAGGGGCAATGGGTTTACTTACCTCTTTAAGTGTAACGCTTTACCCCCACGTAAACAGTGAGTGTGGCTGCTTAAAGACAACTCAACCCCATCAAGAAACGATAACTTAAGTACTACAATTAGGTAATAAAGTATATCATCATAATTAAATCATTTGTTCATAATGAATTACCAAAAACACTCAAATCCGACGAGATGATTTTGCGAGATACGGTACCGTGGCTCAGTACACCACCATCAACCTCCCACGACAACAGTCATCTTAATAAAGGCAAGATAACGTGTGCAGCAGAGCAAGATAACCGGGGGACACGATGGCATCATGTGATCTTGTCCAGCCTCGACCGTGGGGGAGAAGTCGACCCTGAAACAAGCGTGTTTGGCCATGAGCCATTTTCACTCCCCCTTGTCTTGAACGAATGATGCCACCCCGGGCGGGAACCCTCTGTTGTCGTCAGTGTTGCCAGCTGTGTGTGTGTGTGTGTGTGTGTGTGTGTGTGTGTGTGTGTTGGGGAGGGGGGTGCTTTAGATCCTGTAATCAGTCGCTGTATAACAGACCTTACGGACATCTGATTATGACCCCCTATTAGCCTCATTTAACAAGCCAGTCTTATGCTTTATATTTCCAGTCTATTATCAGTGGTTGTAGAATACATGTACAGATCCGGGTTAACACAGGCCAGCTGGATAACATATTTTCGCGTTACAGTTAATCACTCTATTTCCTGTATTTTTCGACCAGGCTTTGCCAGGGTAACTGAAACATATCATCACTACAAAAGATATAAAGACCGATTCAGGGTTTAAAGGTTCATGGGATACTTATAAAACTATAAAAAGTATCTCAATGATGATAAATTGATGATAGTTAATGGTGATAAATTGATGATAGTGGACAAGATAAAGTTATAAAACAGTAATGATAAGTACTGTAATAACTGCAATAATTATCAGTGATGGCGTGTTTTACGAGCTGAATGATAATTCCTTTTCATAACTAAGTAATGCTTTGTGATTATATAATTCAATTACATTTTTGTATTATCATTATAGCTAATAATGCTGCTACTGTTATATATATATATATATATATATATATATATATATATATATATATATATATATATATATATATATATATATATATATATACTGTTTTTGTTGCATATAAAAGATTCCATAAATACGTCTTGGTTTTAGGTAGATTCATCACTAAGTTACAGTTCACAGTCTTAACAAATGTGATCTAGTTTCGACCACTCGGCCCGTCTCAACAGACCGGTGGGGTGAAACAGACAGACATAAAGATTAAACTACAAGATGTATTATACAACACTCCCTGCCTGGTACAATGCTCGCTTCCATGATGTATCGGACAGGCGCTTTAGTCCCCCTGGGGTGGGATGTGGGGAAATACAACAAAATCAATAGTGTATGGGGGGGGGGGGGAACGTATATTTTTTCACCACGGGGTGAGAGAGAGAGAGAGAGAGAGAGAGAGAGAGAGAGAGAGAGAGAGAGAGAGAGAGAGAGAGAGAGAGTATCAACCAAATAAGACACTTTCTTCAGTTTTGTCAAGTTCTTCGAGAGGCCTTTTACCTCGCCGGTCGGCCCTGTGTGTGTGACTGTCGGGACGACTACGTAAATACGTCCGATACTGAGGTAAGAATCAGTGAATACGTCCGATACTGAGGTAAGAATCAGTAAATACGTCCGATATTGAGGTAAGAATCAGTAAATACGTCCGATACTGAGGTAAGAATCAGTAAATACGTCCGATACAGAAGGGAACAGTCCATAAATACGTCGAATGCCTGGGTCAGAGCGAGGCGGCTATGTCCGGATATTTGTAAGGTTTATGCCCCGGTGAGATGCTTCGGATAACCGTGTATTGATGTGGTGTTTAGCAGCCGGTCGAGATGTTTCGGATAAAAACCAGTTATTGATGCGGTGTTGAAATCCGGTTGCGATATTCCGGATGAACGGGTATAGTAATGTGGCGTTAACCGGCTGGTTGAAATGTTTGGGATAACGGGGTAATAATGGGGCTTCTATTTTACGGAGTTGTGTTCTGATAAGATAGATATGGACGATAGCGGTTCAGTTAAGGTAGTTTATGCTAGATATATGGATGGTTGTGGCTAGCCTGACGATGTTGTGGGTAAGAAATGCACAACGTATGGAAGGAACGGGTTGTGATTATAACGAGGTTAGGTTATAGATGAATGAGCCAAAGTCTCTCTCTCTCTCTCTCTCTCTCTCTCTCTCTCTCTCTCTCTCTCTCTCTCTCTCTCTCTCTCTCTCATACAGGCCTCCGTGATGTAATGGTTAAGAGTTACTTTTCCCATTGGGGCTCTTCGATAAATGGGTAACTGGCTTACGCTAGTATGTGTGTGTGTGTGTGTGTGTGTGTGTGTGTGTGTGTACATAACTACATAGGAGTAAAGGCAAGGTACATACTATATATACAAAGTTAAGACAGGGAAACACGTGTAAAAAAAATTTCTCTCTGCAACACCCAAATAATAATCACACCCACACACACGTACACACATGCCCCAACCAGGTACCCATATATCGCCAAGGCTCGTGCGAGGGTGAACACCTGTGTTGGATGTGGGCCAACGGCCATGAAATGCCTAGAGATGCGACTGCAAAAAAAAAAAAGGAAAAAAAAGAATCAATCAAAAGACTCTGTCTTTGAAAGTGAAAACCCAATAAAACAAAGACAAAAGCAAGGACAGGACTGCAGCAGCGTCCTTGAACACAACAAATATTCCCCCGCAAAAAAAAAACATTGATACGAGACACGGAGACTGTGTACCAGTGGCCGTCAAGCCACGAACTACACCGCCAGCAACTCCAATTCTTGACAACAGCAGGTCTGCTCCCTCCTCCTCCTCCAAAACATTCAGCCCCCGCCTCCAGCAGTTTAATTCCCAGCTCAGCGCTCGACCGTCCGAGCCGCTGGGGTGGAAAAGTTCGTAAATACGTCGGATACCGAGGTGAGGAGCGGGCAAGATCCGGATATTTGGTGGGTACTCCAGCGCCTGGAATGGACGGTAATGTTGTTGGAGCGAATACTGGCGTAGCGTAGAGCACGGATAAGACAAAAAAAAAAAAAAAAAAAGTACGTAGATTGCTTATATTGTTATCGTTTTTTTTTCTTTTTCCGACGGTAAAACGTTGTATTTTGCAGCGCTGTGATCAAAGCTCCGTTTATTATCAGAGCTGGGTGAGTGTAGATATTATAGGCAAGCTGTGAATGAAGTTTACGAAGTTGTGTAACGCACGCACGCGCGAAAGTTAAGGAGGAAGAAGTCTCCACTAACTGTCACCGTGTGGTGGTGGTGCTGCCCTGCCCGATCGGTGCTAGGATGCCTCAAGAGAAATTGCGAAAGACGTGAGCATGGCCGTATGAATAACTTAACGTTCGAGGAGTCATGCATTCACCCAAGTGGGTAAATGCATGGTAACGGGACTTCATCATGGGGATTAATATTGCTCACTGCTAGGTTTGTGTGGGTGAGGGTCAGGCTGGGTTAGGGTGAGGTTAGTTTAGCCATAAGGTTCGTGTGAGCGACGGTTAGGCTAAGTTTGCCTGGGTCTGGGTCACGCTAGGTTTGGTGTATGTAGGAAGAATTCTGCCCAGGATGTTCGTCTGAGCTAGGTTTACGCTAGCTTAGGTTTGGCATAGTGCTAGTTAAGGTTAGTTTGGCATAGTGCTAGTTAAGGCTAGTTTGGCATAGTGCTAGTTAAGGCTAGTTTGGCATAGTGCTAGTTAAAATTAGTTTGGCATAGTGCTAGTTAAGGTTAGTTTGGCATAGTGGCAGGTTAGGTTAGTTTGGCATAGTGCTAGGTTAGGACAGTTTGGCACTGTGCTACGTTAGGCGATATTAGGTTAGGTTAGGTTAATCCATGTCAGGGACAGGCATAATGTAGAGCATCTAGGTTAGGTTAGAAAAAGAAAGTTAAGCTTTACGACCTCGTATGATTATTCCCTGCCAATATTATACAGATCAATAGTTCCTTCCAAACTTTCAATAACAGATCAAACGGTAAACCACAAATTAAATTATAAATGCCACAGTCGTCAGTCTGAGTATATTTACCGTGTCTACAGTTGGGCTCAACTAACAAAATTAACTTGCATTAATCTCCATAACCTGTATTAAGCAACAGCACAAAGTGTATTTAATGGCAGTGAAATGTTATTTCCAGGTTCAGTGAAGTTTTAATCAACACAACTAATGTATATTCAATGAGCATGGCTTATAGTGAGGACTTAGCGGCCCTGGGAATGATTTACATACTGTAGCATTGCCCAGCATTACTCCTAGATTACATATGTGTTACTGTGTAACAACATGCCACTGGCAAAAGAGGTCTGATGCCATTCGTCCTCTGGAGTTAGGACATGGCTCTGTACCCAAGCAGGATTGGATTAGCTTTGTCAGTTGTATCAGACTCAGTGTAATTATAAAGATATGCAAAACCGAATATAGCTATTAGTGTGTGTGGTTGGTTCTGGCTGTTATATAAACAGTAAGTACAGCATCCATCTATAAATGAGAGGACCGGGGCTACGTGGTGGGTTACCACTGAGGCAGACGAACATGAGTGAGAAGCTTACAAAAATAGGTTAAAGGCAGACGAACATGAGTGAGAGAAGCTCACAAAAATAGGTTAAAGAAGAGCAAGAGAAAGAAATGAGCGCGTGACAGAGATGGCATTGGTTGACTTGAATAAGGAGGAATGTGGGAAGTTTTAAGGAGATAAACATAAAAAAAAAATCCAAATGTAAGTAACTATGTTTAGTAACCGATCTTAACTGAAAATAAACGTAATTTCATCCTTTAATTAGTTTGGAAAATATGCTTATGTTATGCCAATGCCTATTGAATATTGGCTTATCCTTGTACAATGTGGAGTGCGTTTACAGTTAAGGACCACGAAATTTTAAATTTGGGTATTAGATTTGAAAAAAAAAAGTTTCATTGCTTTAAAAAAAATTGTCCCTGAAGATCAGACGAAAATCCAGAAACGTTTAATAAAAGTGAGTTAGGAAAAATGTTTGTTTATATACTTGTTCATATAAACATGTATGGAAAGGATCACAATTTAGCGCGTGATCAAGATATTCCTGTGAGTCCACGATAAGTTCCCAAACGCACTTTCGTGTAATAATCACATCATCAGGGGAGACACAAGAGAGAAATATAACATTTTACAAGAGAGAAATATAACATTTTCCCCGTGGACTCATAGGAATATACATGTATATTTGACTACGCACGCGCGTGTATGTGTATGTCCGCCATCCGTTACCCAGTACAACTTCCTGACGTTGTACACATCACCCACACCACAGTAGGCCTACAACACAACACCGTGACGGCAAGGCCTCAATACAGGCCTCCCAGAGTGACCCACATATACCACACCGCATCTATATCGGGTTATGCAAATTCTATTTTATCCGAAAACCATCAGCGTTCTTACTAAGTTATCCCAACGCCGGTTGCGGAGGAATGTAGATAAATATATATATATTACATTGCGGCCGGCTTACGGCGATTCCCAGGACGGAGAACAAATTTCGGAAATTGTCGGAAAATAAGTTGGTCGTACGGACTAGTGAGCCTGGGAGACGATTGTGGCGAGTGTAGGCAACTCCGGCGGTGGTGGTGGAGGGAAGGCCGGGAGTGATGATGGAGGGAAGGACGGGAGTGGTGTGGAGGGAAGGACTGGAGTGGTGGTGGTGGAGGTGGCACATTTCAAGCCAATTTGTTTTAGCGAGTTGTGCTTTGTTGAAAGTGTTTTGTAATCATGTGGTTTCATGACGTTAGTCATGTTACCATACTATGCTATATTGCAGTTGTATGTTGCTGAAGTTATGATGTTTGTTATAATGGAGGTATAGATCGTAAAGTTCTGATGTTTGATTCAAAGGTATAACGGGGTCAGATGTTCTTAAAGTTATTAAAGTTAAGATGAATTTAGATGTTATGGTTATGATGTAGAGTCATGGTGGAATTTAATGTTTTGAAGTGTGGTCGAGTTACATATAAGTTAGGCTGCAAGTAAATAGGCTATATTAGATATGTTATATTGTTATAAACAGTCATTAACTTCCATATAAAAAGGTATTTACACGTTTTTATGGTTTATGGGCGAAGCTCTTGGACATAAAGACTTCTTTCAAACAAAGAAGTTCCACACCTTTAAGGGGAAACTTCCTAAAAATCAATTGTGACTAAGCGAGGGCGCCACTTGGTCATATCACCAACTGCTACAGTAAATTGGGTAAAGTTACAAGTCTAGCAGCACTACAGAATGAAATGATCTGCTGCGTATCAGGGGTGCTCCTTAAAACATGATTGACGAGGTACGTAGCGTGAGGTTTCTATCCCACGATATTTTTACATTTGTGGTCTGCTGGGCTACGAGTTAAGTGGAAATGTTGGGGTAAAAACATGAAGAGTTAAGTGAAAGTGTAGGAAGTTGTGAAAGCGATATATATATATATATATATATATATATATATATATATATATATATATATATATCAGTTGTTTCGTACGTTACACTGATTGAAGCCTTAATTTATGTGTTCTCTCCGTGTATTTATGTCGCCCAGTGAATGCCAACATGGTGCCATATAAAGCTTTCATATAAAAAGTTGTATTAAACGGGGAAGCAAAACAATATTATTCATTTCAGTACGTTTTCTATCATATATTGTTTCAATATGTTTCGATACTTAACCCGAAAGCTACGTTCATTTGTCTGATAGTCATGTATATGGTCGTGACGTCACATGTATAAAGGTTTCCAAACCCGCTCAGATACACGTCTGTTGATGCCAATTTATGGTATTTAATCTTTATTGGTATCGGAAGAACATGACAATAAGTTATTGGATTGATAGAATACTACAGTCTTTTTTACAGGATTTAATCATACTAACACACATTCTGTTGTCTATTTTCTTGGCGCAAATGTTATTTGAAGAGAAAATTTGTGCACTCAAGTGTTGTGGAAGCATATCACGGCTTCACAACACCCGGGTCAAGTTAATGCGCTCTTAATGAAACGCAAATTAATTGCTGCCACATCAACCTGTCTCCCCACCCCCGCAAGTGCCAATCACGGACTGATTTACCTCACAAATCTGCAATTTTTTTTTGTGGTAAGACCATATCGCGAAAGGTCACAATATGGCGGCAAAGAGATGTTTGGAGAGTTGCAACCTGGAAGTTTTGCCCAACGCGTTATTGATATAAACGGAACGACTGCCCACACTTGCGTGAGTTGCACGACGCTTATAAAGGTAAGACCATCTTCATTACCATTATCATCGTGCGTACGTTAGGCTATACGAGGCATGCATGGGTCGGATTGTAGGCGTTTTATCTTGTTCAATTTACTCGGTATTACCATCTCGTTTTAAGCCCTTTCCACTTTAAGACCACCTAACCTCGTCACTTGGCCCAGTCATACACCAGCTACCCACTCTAAATCAGTTTTGCCACTGTGAAAAAAAAAAAAATTACTTCGACATGCAACCAATGTAATTATAAATTCATTTCTGTGGTGCCCCTAAACTGGAACTTAATCACAAATATATTTTTATGTGTGTTTATATTACTTACATGAGGATGCAACTGAGCGGCATTTTTCCTTCCCGGGATAACTGGTGTGGTGGTGGTGGTGTCTTGCTGTGGCACATTAATATAAGTCACTTGGACGCCCAAAGGAATCAGGCACAGTCTCGGGAACATTATGTGTCACACGTGTTTGATGTTGGTCGACCAACCGTGCGTGTTTTTTTGTTTTTTTTCCGGCAATTGCTCACAGGACTTTCCTTCCTTCGAAAGCATTATATATCACTTCACCTAACTCTACGTGCTCACTGTTTCTGCCCATATTCACTATGTACTTGGAACCGTTAATAGCCAACGAACTGTGCTGGTTATTTGGGGGGGTTGGGGGGGAATAGTTGACACGAGCAGAATGACTAACCCTCTCTGCCTTGGTCAAGCCACACGTGCTAAACATCCTCAGTGCGCATGCGCACCAGAACGTTCGAATTTCGTCCGTAACCGACGCTCATGGCGACGGATAGCGATTCAAACAACATTCATTTAAGCTTTACCCCTCAAAAAAAAAGACGGAAAAAATATCAGACTTTGCATTACGTAAAACCATTATTTTGTGGTAGGAGTAACCTCTGAATTTTCACGGACACGGAATAAAGGTAGAGAGTTGGGTGGGAGCAGCGTCGGCCCTGGTTGGCGCGAACGAAATAGCCTAGCCACACACACATATACACACACACACACACACCTTCGCCTTTCTCATTATATTCTCATTGCAGTACCATCGTCATTATATAAAGTATATGTATATATATATATATATATATATATATATATATATATATATATATATATATATATATATATATATATATATATATATATATCACGGTGAAATTAGAATATAATATTACAGTAGCTTGGGACCGATAAAACACTTTGATGTTATTAAGCGATCCTTGCACAACGAAAATAGTGCCTCACATACATCATAAAATCCACGATAAGACTGGTTTTCGAATGTATTGTGGGGAGATTTTTGTGGTGGAGGAAAGACATAAGACGTATAATTAGGTGATGGAATTAAGATCCCCAGATTCTTCTCTGTTTCATTAGAGTAAAACTTAAAAGAGCCCCCAGAGGGTGGGTATCCGAGGAAGGAAATTGAATTCGCGGTGGGGGTTTTAAGGTCTCGCTTGATTTTGTTTGCAGTTGCCTTAAAGATATAAGGTGAGACTGGATAATTACTGATAATGGATAATTTATAATTCAATGTTTGTGATAAATCCTCCTGACCCATGGAAAACTTAAGGTTGCAGGTTGGACTTGATATTGTCTTTTTCTCACGTTCCATTATTTTTCCTCTCTCTCTCTCTCTCTCTCTCTCTCTCTCTCTCTCTCTCTCTCTCTCTCTCTCTCTCTCTCTCTCTCTCCTCTCTCTCTCTCTCTCTCTCGGACTGCGGAGCTAATTCACTTATCTTTTTTTGTTCATTATTAGATATATATTATGCAATTTATAGCCTCGGCTGGTCCACAGTGTATATTATTCTTAAGAAAAGATTCGGCTGTAACTGTCGTATTTTATCTAAAGCAAAAGTGCAAAATTCACCTGCTGAACACAAGTGGGTGGGTTAGTTAAGTATTCCCTTCAGAATCATTATCACGGTTTCCCGCAGATTATTATTTCAGCTCTAAATTACTGCCTTCGTGTTTTCTTTTTCAATTAGTCGTCCGTTTTTTGTTAATTACTTTTCCGTTTTCTTTAAATTTAAATTAGAAAAGATTGCGCGATAATGTTGAATGGCAATTTTGTCTCAACTTTCTCTCCTTCCTTTGACAAACTGCTTGAAAAAGTTTTCTTTAAAAATCTCGTGGAAGAACTAGACACCTGCTTTGAAGGCACGACTCTTGGAGAGAGGGGAGGGGTTGGGGGCAAGAAAATTGCGAGACACAATTAAGTGATAACGTTTAAAGTTTCCGGGAAAAGTTGAAAATCTGCGCTCCAAATCAGAAAGAAGTTTCCTTTAACATTCGGCTGATGCGAATTACCCTTTAGTACATAATTACCTTGAAATTATTTTTTTCCTTTACACTATTCCACTGAATGACGAATTACATGTTTGAATGAATTACTTTTTTTTCATGAATCATTTGACCCATTTCTTTTATTCGCATGGGAAGAAAAATATACAGTGTTGTTTTTAAACGTTAATACTTGATTAAGGTCTTTGCACGAAATTAGGTTATCAGGCACTTAACGATATCTTTTCCCCTTTACAGAATAAAGATTTATTTGACCTCATTACGAGCGCTATCAAGCGACAGGACTAATTACGACTCGCGTCTAAATTATTTTAACTCGGATTCTGTGAATATATATATTGTGGGAGGAGGGGGGAAGGGGGGTTATCGCTCTCATGCCGGCGGATTCAACTCACCCCCCCCCCCCCCCAGCCGCCGCTGCCGCCGCCTGCCGAGTTCGGTATCATTAAAGCGGAAGCGATCCTAACATAGTGTCAGCATTATGAATAGATTGGTCTTTGATTAAGTATGGCGGCACACGCCTGGGCATCGCGCCGCTCCCTCCACTGCTGAATGTTAATGTATGTTAGCGTTTGTGTGTGTGTGTGTGGGTGTGTGTGTGTATGTGTGTGTGTGTGTGTGTGTGTGTGTGTGTGTGTGTGTGTGTGTGTTATTGTACGTTTTGCCGTTTGTTCGCATTCACGTGTTCTTTTGTGTGTGTCTCATAAAGATGGATAGGTAGATGTGTGTGTGTGTGTGTGTGTGTGTGTGTGTGTGTGTGTTTGTGTGTGTGTGTGTGTGTGTGTGTGTGTGTGTGTGTGTGTGTGTGTGTGTGTGTGTGTTTACAATGTGTTAAGGGGGTGGGGGAGCTTTTATGTTCTCGTTGCCATGTCTCTTCACATTATATATATGTACTTCCTGTTTACCTTCATATTTACACACACACACACACACACACACACACACACACACACACACACACACACAGCAGCAGCAGCAGCAGCTTAATCCAGTTACCCATTTATCACCAGGACCCGAGGGGAGGATGAACAGGTGTGTTGGCTGTGGGCCGACTGCCGCTTCCAGGATTCGAACCAGGGCGGACCCGTGCTTGAATCAAGGTCACCACCACTAACCATCGTACCACTTATGTATGCATGTAAGTAACTATTTCCTTATTACTAATTAGTATCGTACAGAGAGGGAGTTTTTTTTTTTTAATACACTTTTAAGTTCTAACGCTCTCTGCCATCATACAGCTTTTAAAACTGATGCGTTCCCTCAGCATTTATCGTGTCCTCATTCAGTCTACACCACCCATCACTGTATTGCAGTTAAATTACTTATTTACTTTTTTTTATATCTGACAAGTCTTTTACTTAACTTCACGGTATGTTTGTGTCTGTGTGAACTAACTCGTTTCAAAGTTTATGTAAACAGCGAGTCAACATGGCCACACAAGACAAAGGCTTCGCTCTATACAATTACACATGTTTTCCACGATATATATTTTCCTTCTTTTTTGCGACGGATGTTAATTGTTGAATTGGCAGTGATCGCCATCCCTGGCAACTGACATTTGTCTCTTTGTGTCTAAATTCCATTTCATTTTGTTGTTATGCGTCAAGTTCCTGGTCATGGAAATGAAAGAGATGGTCATGATGTGATTTCACCATGCTGTGAACATGGTGATTATATGTAATTTGGAGCAAGTCCTGGACTCAATACTTCTTTGCTTTCTGAAGGGAAAATGAATTTTAAATGTTTTCTGGTTCTAACTTAAGCCTTAGTGTGTGTGTGTGTGTGTGTGTGTGTGTGTGTGTGTGTGTGTTTGTGTGTGTCTTTACAAGCATATTAGCCACTAGACTCTAAATTACGTTTCACCTGCCTGGTTCAAACGCTCTTTCACAAGCAGAGGCTAGCAGAACTTGCAGGCTGACGAGAACAGAACACTCGCAGCTGTCAACACCTCTCTGGCAGCCGCAAACACTCGCACATTGAGACGAGGTAGAGATCATTCTACCAGTAGAAGCCACGCTGAGCAACCTCGTCACCCAGTACCTTACGACGGCAACATGACCCCTTCCTTCCCTTCCCCCCTCCAGCTCCTCCAGAGCCAACATCCCACCCACCTCCATGCTGAGACACAGAAAGCCTGCGTCTGACTCTCACTCCAGCACCTTATACTTACAAATTTGACGCTCCGCAGGCATGTACGAGTCACACTTTCTTATGCGCGATCTAGTCATTACCCATATATATATATATATATATATATATATATATATATATATATATATATATATATATATATATATATATATATATATATATATATGTATATATATATATATATATATATATATATATATATATATATATATATATATATATATATATATATATATGTATATATATATATATATATATATATATATATATCCAGAGAGAGAGAGAAATAGATTACCATTAGAAGTAATAGTGCAGACGTGCAGCTCCACACCTGCAGGTGTGGAGTGCGGCTCTAACTGCACGTCTGTCCACCACAGATGTGGCCCTACTCCTGTAGCTACACATCTGTCCTCAGGTGTGGTCGCCTGGTAGCGTCTGTCAGCCTTGACTCAGGTTTGCCCCCAAGAGATGCGAGAGGAAGATAAGGACTAACCTATTTAGGTCGCAGTTGGGATGCCTGGCCAGTGTACTTTTCGCTTATAGTTGCGTTTTGTAAGCCACTTTTTTGCTCCCTCCCTTTTTTAAGTTATATTCAATATGGAGTTATTTTGGGGCGTCCTTGTTGTCTTGGATGATGTAGTTATTATCCGCAGTTGATATAAATTAGTAGTTATTTCGTCAATATAGGTGGTGTTCAGGGGTCAAACTGGGGACGATAGCTTTTCTTTTGTTGCGTGGGTTAGCAGGTTATGGGGTACGGAGGAAAGCTCCGTGGCTTTAGTGCAGTAAGGGCGGAAATGGCCCATAAGGCCGGAGGATATGACTTTTAATTGGTGTCGGGTGGGGAAGGTACCTTGTTCCAGGTTTCCAGGACCCGAGTGATGAGTGTAACTGGTCTGACGTCTCGGTTTACAAGGAGTCGAAAGCGACTCGTAAGTGAACGAAGTCGTAAGACGCTACTCTTTACGTGGGTGACCCTGTGTACAAGGCCCGGGAGGTAGTGACTTGTGAGTGTGTGGTGAGGGGATAGGTAGTGACTTGTGAGTGGAGGGGGAGGAGGTAGTGACTTGTGAGTGTGGGGGAGGAGGTAGTACTCACCTGGCGACAGAGACGATGACCAGTAAGTTGCCCAGCACCGAGGCGATGATGACGGCAGACATGACCAAACCTTTGAGCACCAGCACCAGCACGTCCGCCCACACCACCTCCACGCCCATGCTCACGCCCACCACCCACGCCTCCTCCGGCGACCCGCTGGGGGCTGCCTCGGGTGCTGGGGAGGAGCGGACGACGCCCATGAGAGTGTTGTCCTGGGCCAGGACTGGCGTGTACAGGAGGGTGTGGGTCGCCGCCGCGAACACGTCCTCGACGGTGGGGACCTCGTCTGCCAGGAGGCCCACGGCCAGGCCATCGTCGCCGTCCCTCGTGAGGTTCCTGCCACTCGGGAGCGGCATCGAGGACATCATGAGCGACGCCCGGGCGTCCCCTTAACCATCTTCTGCGTCAGTTCGTGTGTGTGAGTGTGTGAGTGTGCAGGTCCTCGCTCTGGGCTCGGCCTCAGGTGAGGACCTCATCACGAACACGACCTACCTCAGGCGAGAGTGCTACCTGCATGGTCAAGGGTGTGCAAGTGCTCTGGGCACACGATCACATGGTCGTACAACATACATCACAATCACTGGCCATAAAACACAACACAACCCCAGTGTATCGCCTGGCCATCGGCGGACATTTGTGTGTATATATATGTCTCTCTCTCTTCCCTATCTCTTATCTTATTTTATCTCTATATCTCTCTCTTTCCCCGTCCTCTCCCAGGGGGTGCAGCACCAGGCACAGCGTGCGGCAGCGGCAGGAGCAGCGGGTTCGAGCGCTCCCGTCCCCGGCGGCGCCCCACAGGTCACTGAAGGGCCGAAGGTTGGTGGTGGTGGTGGTGGTGGGAGGAGGAGGAGCAGCAGCCCGGCGCGCCAGCGAGGTATGTGAACAGGGCGCGGGGAGACCCGAGACTCCACAGTCCCACTCATGCATGACCTGACGACCCTCCCTGTAGCTTGTAGTAACGTGGGTACCGTCACGTAGCAACGTGGCTACCGTCATGCAGTCACGTGGGTACCGTCACGTAGTCACGTGGGTGACGTTACGTAGTCACATGGCTACCGTCACACTCGACCTTACAAAATACACCCGTTGTAGACCCGTATGGTAAGAGACCCAGCAATGAACTGGCTGTGTAGTGTAGGTATGGAGGACTTGAAGCAATGTATGCCTTCGAGCTCATGTCATCTTGATGGCTGTGTTGTTTGTGTGTATTACAACCATAACAGTTGTGGGCACACTGGCCTGAGCCGTATGCTGACACCAGACGAAAATACGGTTACGTGTTTTTGCGAGTCGTTGGTCTAATTACCCCGCCGGGCCTGTAGTTAGCCTGTGACCAACACAGAACAATGCATGTAACAAGCCCCTTCCGACGACCGTGTCTTTGTGTAAACAGGAAAATACGACTGGAGTCGTTTGCGTGCAGTGTATTAATTAGTGTTAATGAAAGATAGGCATTATCATTTAACAATTGCCACGCGAGAAAGTTGTGGTTTACGAAAACTAATCCATTTGTTTCCGATTA
This sequence comes from Panulirus ornatus, assembly GCF_036320965.1. NCBI lineage: Eukaryota > Metazoa > Arthropoda > Malacostraca > Decapoda > Palinuridae > Panulirus > Panulirus ornatus. Next base: position 9,796,495 of record NC_092291.1, read on the forward strand.
AACTTCACGAAACGGCGGAGAAAAATGAGGTTCTTCAAATCGTTTCCTCACACGCGGGCCCCTAGTGGTCCCGTCTGTTGAGGACGGACGACCGCCAGGCGCAGCGGTAAGTTCCCTGACCGTAGCGGCGGCGCGTAGTGCCCGCCTCCTGCCGGGGCTTGCGGCGCGCACACCTGGCTCCCTCGGGAGGAGGAGGAGGGTTATCGTTGGGGGGGGGGGGGGGAGTAGCAGTGCGTGTCCAGGTGATTTTATGGTCGACTTCGGTATTACAGAGAGAGAGAGAGAGAGAGAGAGAGAGAGAGAGACTAACACGCACTCCCACCCACCCACCCCTACCCACACACACACACCCACACCCACACACACACACGTACACACACACACACACACACACACACACACACACACACACACACACACACACACACAGTGGTCGTGACACAGGCCTCAATATGGTCATCATCCAGCAGGAAATAAGCTGCAGAAATCCGGGTCAGAAGAACGTCTGGGGCCGACGTGGCCCCGCAGCACACGTCGCCACACTCCCACCACGTTGGGAGAACAGTTATGGAGAACAACTGTCAAGGAGAACAACTGTTAAGGAGAACGACTCTTAAGTAGAACAACTGTTAAGGAGAACAACAGTTATGGAGAACAACTGTCAAGGAGAACAACTGTTAAGGAGAACGACTCTTAAGTAGAACAACTGTTAAGGAGAACAACAGTTATGGAGAACAGCTGTCAAGGAGAACAACTGTTAAGTAGAACAACTCTTAAGTAGAACAACTGTTAAGGAGAACAACAGTTATGGAGAACAACAGTTATGGAGAACAACTGTTAAGGAGAACAATTGTTAAGTAGAACATCATCATTCAAGTATATGGATATGGAAACATTCATCAAGGCCGTCCTTCACATCCTGTTATGACCAGATCTCGACCATCTTCCTCATGGTTGGTCACCGCACCGTAAATGAACCACACTGAGCTGTTAGAGGAAGTCCAGAGGAGCGCCACAGTATACCTGAGGTAAGGGAGTTGAGCTACACGGTAGAGAGAGTGGGGCCTTGTGTCTATCTACCGTGGAAGACAGAAGATTGTGGGGTGATCTAATCTCAGCCATTTTAGTTAATTTTTCTCTAAGTTTTCAAATCAGTTTGCTTCGGACAGGGAACAGTTCCTGGGGGCGATGGCGAACAATCGCTGGACGTATCCTGAAATTAAACAAGAAACTTGTTGAAAGAAGATACGCCATTACCTCTATAGTACACAAGTGGTGGATGAATGGACAAGAGACATATAAAAAGAAAAAGAAGTTCCTCGATGTTGGATGGTATAAGGAAGTTTAAAACATTGTATGACGTTAGAGGAAGTTCAATAGTTCGTGTGAGGTGTGGGTGGATGGAGGAGGTAGGACTCCCTCTCCCGCGCGTTGCCGGTGGGCAACAGACAAGAGACATAATGACATGTTACCTAACTTAATGTATCCTAACTTGACTAACCTAACCTAACGTATCCTAACTTGAACCTAACTTGACTAACCTAACCCAACGTATCCTAACTTGTACCTAACTTGACTAACCTAACCTAACCTAACCTAATGTATCCTAACTTGAACCCAACTTGACTAACCTAACCTAACCTAATGTACCCTAACTTGACCTTAACTTGACTAGTCAGAATAACTAAGTTCCAGTATGGTAACATAAACCACTTGTCTTCAGCGGCTCTTAACGTAAGGCGAGAGAAGACGACATTACTTAAAAGGCTAACAACATATTTTACTCCAAGCCAGCCAGCCATGAACTACACTGCCTCCTCCTCTGTAATCGTGTTAAATTTAACATTATCCTCCTTGACGGGCCGTGGTATTGACGGTAATCCTTACTAACGGGCCACTCCGCGCTGACATTATCCTTGCTGACTGGCTGCGGGTTGCAGATTATCCCTGGTGAGGGGCTCGGTGGTTGATATAATCCTTACTGACGGGTGTTTGTAACCCCCCCTCCCCTCTCATGCCCCCTCCCCTCAAGGCTATTCTTGTGGTAATTCACTTCTCTATTACAGCTTTTCCATGGGATATTGTGGGGCCTAAGCCGCTGTTGGAAGTGACCTGAGGGAGGAGATAACCTCTCTCTCTCTCTCTCTCTCTCTCTCTCTCTCTCTCTCTCTCTCTCTCTGACAACGATTAGTTGCGTAAAAACATATTTCAGATGTATAATACAGAGACAATATATATATATATATATATATATATATATATATATATATATATATATATATATATATATATATATATATTTATATATATATATATATATATATATATATATATATATATATATATATATATATATATATATATATATATATATATATATATATATATATATATGCTACTTACCTTCAAAAATGTAAATTCACTTACTGTGAAAAATACATGCTAACGGAAATTGCCTGATGTTGTCGCACATAACACAGAACGGGAAATATATCTCCTGGGATGAAACCCCTGGTACACTGCGTGGTTTGTTTCGTAACACCTTTATCTTACCGTTGTTAACCCGCGCCGCACACCCACAGATGGCAGCACCCGAGTCGAACGGGGTCGGGGTTTACTGGAGATTACATCGTTGGGTTGCGGGTTTATACGTGTTTTTCTCTCGTACTGCCATGGAAACCTCTCTCTCTCTCTCTCTCTCTCTCTCTCTCTCTCTCTCTCTCTCTCTCTCTCTCTCTCTCTCTCTCTCTCTCTCTCTCTCTCTCTCTCTCTCTCTCTCTATATATATATATATATATATATATATATATATACTTACTGTGTTTCTTGGGAGCGCACAGTTGATTGCTGTATTGTTAGGGTGGTTGGTTGATATAGTTTTAAGCCTCTCCACTGAACCCAAATGCCATTGGACAATCGCGGCGGTGGGAAGGGCCGGAATGGTTGTTTGAACTACTCTAGTTCAGGGCGTCCGCTGGTACTCACCCCGACTTCGTACGAACTCCGGAGACGTCCGATGATGATAACACATAACCGAATTATTAACCGCATAGCAAATTAGATGTGACATAATAGCACTCACGTATAGTAGAAGTAAAGGATAATTTTTACCACAATTACTGTAGGGAAAGAAAATTATTTTATCCCTTTTGTTGGTCAGTGGTGTATGTGTGTGTGTGTGTGTGTGTGTGTGTGTGTGTGTTCACGGGGGGGGTGCGTTGAGTGTATGTGTGTCCGGAGTGTGGTGGTCGTGGTGAGTCGTCGTGTCATGTTATGGAGTGCGTCAGGAGTGCAGTCATCACCTAGCACTCTTTCTGCACTCGGGACTCAGGCTTCGACGTACTCACAACCCCCGGGAGATTCGAACTACCCCACACCACCCCACCCCGGACTCTTGATGAAGCACCGCGGGAGATGCTTCAGAGAAAGTGACTGAGAATCGAGGCTGGAAGGGAGGCACGAGGCCCGTGCCTCCCTACAGCTGGGCCAGAGACGAGAAATGTTGACCCACGTGTCTCTCTCTCTCAACTGGAGACTGGCATAGAAACATGGATGGTAAACGCCAACGTGTCTTCCCACCAAGGGGAATAGACTCGCTTCGTTCTCCCCCCGCCATCCACACAGTGGCTCTTCCAAGAGAACCAGGAAGACTTGACTGACTGAATGACGCTAAAGACCATCACACCGAGTGAAAGACTGTGATCGTCGACCGAGGGACACGAAAGCATCACCAGTTCAGTCACGTCTCTCCATCCCTGTGTTGCCTCCGTCAACAACAACAACAATGTATTTGGCCTTTAATCCGTCTCTTCCATTCTCCCTCCCGTCACCCATTCCAGTCCCATGACCACACGGAAGCACTGCTGCTGCTCCTTCGCTGCGCCCTGAGACACTTTCCAGGCCTTATTTCCAGACTCGCTCCCAGCACCCACTTCCAGACTTCCAGCCCCACATCCACACTTCCAGCCCGGCTTCCAGACTCGCCCTCTTCGCCGCGGTCGTTACTGGGAACGTAGGTCGACATATCCCCCGTGATTCCAGTCTTATTGCCCCTTTCCAGATGGGTCGTAACCTCTGACCCCCAACGCAAAATATACAGAAAAGGACAAAAATCGATCAACCCAGTTGGTTCATTAAGGTTTTTGTCACCTGTTTTTCCTGGTAATGACTCCTGGTACGTACAACATTTTATATATTTTCAAACTCCAGTTTGATTAACAAGTGGACGGTTCTCTGGGCTGTTTCACCAGGTCACGGAAGGGTCAAAAGGTCGAGGCAGGTCATGCCAGCCAAGATGAGATCACCAGGTTTGGGTAAGATCAGGTTGGGGTGGAGGGTCACCAGGTCAGGTAGGGTTACTAGGTCAAGGTAAGATCACTAGGTCAAGGTAAGATCACAAGGTTAAGGTAAGATCAGGCTAAGGTAGGGTCACTAGGTCAAGGTAAGATCACTAGGTCAAGGTAAGATCACTAGGTCAAGGTAAAGATCACTAGGTCAAGGTAAGATCACTAGGTCAAGGTAAAGATCACTAGGTCAAGGTAAGATCAGGCTAAGGTAGGGTCACTAGGTCAGGTAGGGTCACCAGGTCAGTCAAGGTCGCCAGGTCAGGCATGTCTTCATACAACAATATGTCACTCAGGCAACACGCTTTCTGACTTACATGAAGACATTTGAAAAAAAAAAACCTGAAAATTAATGATAATAGGTTGTCAGGGCTGTAAATACCCTCCCACAGACCTTCAGCAGCAGGAAATTATGTGTGTGAAATTTATAAGGTGAAGCTTCCGGAGTGTGTGATCCAGGTCCACACAGCCATGATTGACCCTCCCTTACAGCAGCCTGGAGGAGAGACGCTCGTAAAGTAAAAGATGGCACCAAGTTATGGCATGTATTTGGGACGGTTTGTGTGTGTGTGTGTGCATGACCGTGGACTCTTGAGGGGTCTGGTGACTCTCTCTCTCTCTCTCTCTCTCTCTCTCTCTCTCTCTCTCTCTCTCTCTCTCTCTCTCTCTCTCTCTCTCTCTCTCTCTCTCTCTCTCTCTCACACACACACACACACACATACACACACACAACCGTTCAGAAAAAAATATTTATAGCTATAGAAGATAGAAACGATGATAGTAAGAAATGTGTTTATGAACATGAGATAGAAATAGAGAAATAACGATCCATAATGGTCACAGTTCTGGAAAGACAGACATCCTCTTTTTCGGAGATGAAGCTCGGTGAAGTAAGGTGAAGATTTAGCACACATAGATAAGATCTGTATAGCATCGTGGGTTGGTGTATGGTGCTATAGATACACAGATAAGATCTGTATAGCATCGTGGGTTGGTGTATGATGCTATAGATACACAGATAAGATCTGTATAGCATCGTGGGTTGGCTGTATGGTGCTATAGATACACAGATAAGATCTGTATAGCATCGTGGGTTGGTGTATGGTGCTATAGATACACAGATAAGATCTGTATAGCATCGTGGGTTGGTGTATGGTGCTATAGATACACAGAGTATAGATACACAGGGTAGCGCATGTCGGTAAACACATATGTAAAGGTCCGATATGTGAGCTTCAGGCAAGGTGGGTCTTCTTCAATGCTGAATAAGACACGAGATGACCCCGACCTGACCCTGACACCCCCCCCTCTCTCTCTCTCTCTCTCTCTCTCTCTCTCTCTCTCTCTCTCTCTCTCTCTCTCTCTCTCTCGACAACTTTTACCTACCTTGGTAATATAATTTCTTTTCTCTTTTTTTTTTTTTTGCATACTTCATTTCTTTATTCTTTTTCCTAATTACTTCCTTTTCCTTTGCCATGTCCCCACCTCCCTTTTTTTTATATTTCCCATCTTAACACCGTCTTGGTATCAGGTACTCACGTTTCCCCTGACTATGTTCAGTACAGGGAAATTCGAAGGTAAAAAAAATATATATATATATACGTATTTGCAAGGGGAAAACTATTAGATAAAGGTGAATGGTGGTATCAGAATCAGTACCAGGGGACATTGTCATCACTATCAGTGGATATTCTATAAGATTTCTTTTGTAATTTTTTTTCCCTGGGAAACTGGTTGACCTGCTCCTGTACCAAGAACATGACCTAGTTTGACCCCAGTAGCCTGTCACGTATCTGACCTATGATAGAAATTGGTCTATGTGTCCGATCTTGTGTTCCCACTTGTTCCATTCCCCTTACGTTCCCATCCGCCAGCCAGCGTTCCCTGTTCCATCCGTTCCCTCGGCCACAGCAGGGCCTCGTCTCCCCACATGCCACTCTCCATCCTCGTATTCCCTCTCTTATCGACCCTCTCTATTGTCCCTCCTTTCTATTGTCCCTCCCCACACTTCCGCTTTGGCTCCTTCCCAGCTCCTTACTTCTCCTTTCATTTTTTCTCTCTTCTATAGTTCATTTCCGTCCCTCCTTCCTTCACAAGTCCTTCAGTTCCTCCTCCTCCTCCTCCTCCTCCTCCTCCTCCTCCTCCTCCTCCTCCTCCTCCTCCTCCTTCTTTCATGCATTCTCTCCCTCTCCTCTCTGGCGAAGCCCACGCAGCGAGTCATGATGACACACCCTCTCCAGGGATTGTGTGTGTGTGTGTGTGTGTGTGTGTGTGTGTGTGTGTCGTGTGTGTGTGTGTGTGTATGTGTGGGGACGCACACACACACACACACACACACACACGTCTGACCCCCGCTATCGTAACACATCACCATTGAGCTATATCATCCGCCACATTTACTTGCTGACGAAGCACAGGATCCTTCCCTCCTGCAGCCTGGGCAACCTGCTGACGGAGCCGTGTCACTCCTGCAGTAGCTGCTGACGGGGGCGCGCGCCTCCAGCCACCTCCTGACGGAAATAGGGCGATCGCCTGGTCTGACGAAGCTGACTGACGACGGTGGACTCTGACTCTCTCTCTCTCTCTCTCTCTCTCTCTCTCTCTCTCTCTCTCTCTCTCTCTCTCTCTCTCTCTCTCTCTCTCTCTCTCTCAGAATCCCTTGCATCCCCGCCATCGGCATAAGGGTCGTTAGTTGAAGTCGTGGTGTGGTGGTGGTGGTGGGGGAGGGGCAATGGGTCGTCCTGAATGCATCAAGTCGTACCAGGCGTGAGGAGGGGGGGGAGGGGGGTTAGAGTAGGGGGGGGGGTGTGAGGGTGGTTTGCGAACCCTTCCTTTTGAGCGAGTAACCCGCCGTGACGTCACAGGCGTCCGGGAAAGCCCGTCCATAAATACAGTTGATTCGACGTCAACGCTGCGTGTAGACACAAGTGGTCCCCATACCCCCCCCCCCCCCCCGCCCCCTCCAGCACCCCCCCAAGCCAGTATGCAAATCACGCCACCCTCCTCCCTTTTACCCCCCTCCCCCCATAACACACTCTCGCACGTCTTGCTAAGAAGAAGAGAAAAAAAAAAAGTAAATGAAAACGGAATTATTTTCCTCCCTCTCTCCCCCACGTCATGTTTGTGGCTTTCCCCCCCCCCCCCCTCCATCATCATGCGCGGCATGAATGTGTGTGTACCCCGCGCCTGGCGTGGCGGATTGGTTCCTTGTGGTGCAGAGGGCGCGGGGGGAGGGGAGGAAGTCTCAGTACATGCATGAGATGGACGCGTGAACAACAACACACTTGGGTGACGTGACTTCGCCCAGGAGTATTGCTGAGAAGTCTCTCTCTCTCTCTCTCTCTCTCTCTCTCTCTCTCTCTCTCTCTCTCTCTCTCTCTCTCTCTCTCTCTCTCTCTCTCTCTCTACTGTACTGCCATGACCCCCTAATGCACTGCACTGTAACAGCCTCCGCCAGGTATTGTGCCTGACCAGGGCATACGTGTCTCAGTACCAGAGAGAGAGAGAGAGAGAGAGAGAGAGAGAGAGAATATGTATAAGAAAAAATAAGTGACTATTACGAATTGATCTTCACCGATCCGGTCGAGTTTGATTAACGTACGGAGTTGATCCATATATTAGTCGTCGTTAGCGCCCGAGCTGTCGCTACGGACCATGACGTAAGGACGACACTACGTAGGCGTCGTGTGGACGTAACGTAACGTACGGTCGCGTCGTTAACCAGTATTATGACCCATAGTTGCCCGCGTGAGTCGTAAGGCTAAGATTCTGTAGCAGCAACAAAAATTACGATCTTTCTTAATAGGAAAATTGGCTGACGGTCGTAAAGTCACGATTCTTAATTGGGAAAATTGGCTGAGGGTCGTAGAGTTACGATTCTCTAGGATAATTGGCTGGGGGAACAAAAATCGTAATATCGAGTGACACCAATACGGGATCTTGTGCTGCAAAAATGTTGTTATTCAGTTAAGACAAACATTTACTGAGCGTGCGAATATTACGTAGGTGTTTAATGTAAAAAACGGGACGACGGTAGAAAATGATACGATGAAAGTCGCAGAATTTTCCTGTCACTAGAATTTTCATGGATGATGCATTTTTCTTTATATATATATATATATATATATCCAAAAAATATGCTACTTTGATATCGTCCAAAAATATCTGGATAATTTTTTTTTCATCAAATCTATTAATTATGTAGTAGGTCATAATTTCATTGTTTATTATTTTATTTCAATTTTTTTTTTAAGCCACTTATTATTTTTAACTTCAAAACATTGTCTACCTGCATTTTTGAAGGTGATGGTGTATTACTATAGTTTACTTCTCTAGCCAGGTATATCGCGTTGTATTAACTCCAGGGGGTTCGAACCCCGCTAGGTTGACAACGCGAACCAGAAGGGCTGGTGGAGGACGCAGGGAGGAGTCAAGATATATTTCTTTCCAAGGTTTAATTTAGTGTTTTCAGTAAAGCTGACTTATGGTGTGTGGCTGGGACGTGCCTCGAGAGTCCCGTGTGTGTGTGTGTGTGTGTGTGTGTGTGTGTGTGTGTGTAGTCATGGCGTCATCTTCCATAGGTTTTGGGATAGGTCGTCATGACACACACAGAGAGCCTGGTTAACGTGCTCTCTCGAGTGTGCTGAACCTTCTTTCTGTGATGAATTATTGTGGTTATATATACACACACACAAGAGTCCCTGCACCACGCGAGCAAGCACGGGAGAGAGAGAGAGAGAGAGAGAGAGAGAGAGAGAGAGAGAGAGAGAGAGAGAGAGAGAGAGAGAGAGAGAGAGAGAGAGACCTCCCCTCCCCCCAGCTGAGTGTGTTAGTTATGGGAGACGCGTGAGTGCGTTAGGCGCTGTCGGAGGATGGGGGGTTTGTGGGGTGCGTGGAGGTCTGGGGAATGGGGGTCTAAACTCATCACCAACTTCCTGGCAGCAAAACTTTCTCCAAAAATCTTCCGCCGTTGGTGGGGTGACCCAGCCTGGCTCTGTGGTGGTATGTGGTGGCACCTTCCGCATGGCACTATGACCAGCGTGGCACCATGGCCAGCGTGGCACCATGGCCAGCGTGGCACCATGGCCAGCGTGGCACCATGGCCAGCGTGGCACCATGGCCAGCGTGGCACCATGGTCAGCGTGGCACCATGGTCAGCGTGGCACCATGGTCAGCGTGGCACCATGGCCAGCGTGGCACCATGGCCAGCGTGGCACCATGGTCAGCGTGGCACCATGGTCAGCGTGGCATCATGGTCAGCGTGGCACCATGGCCAGCGTGGCACCATGGTCAGCGTGGCACCATGGCCAGCGTGGCACCATGGCCAGCGTGGCACCATGGTCAGCGTGGCACCATGGCCAGCGTGGCACCATGGCCGGCGTGGCACCATGGTCAGCGTGGCACCATGGCCAGCGTGGCACCATGACCAGCGTGGCACCATGGCCGGCGTGGCACCATGGCCAGCGTGGCACCATGACCAGCGTGGCACCATGGCCAGCGTGTCACCCACCGTATGTAGTGAGGGGTACGTAACACACGTTAACCTCACCATTCCCCGTCATAACCTCCCCTTCCCCCACATGTTTTCTCCCCATCCCCTCTCCCAACCCCACATCTCCCCCTTGGTCGTCCTTCACCCTCAAAACCTTATCTCTCCGCCTGCCTGGTAGGCAGAACCTTGTCCTCAAGTCTCCCTAGATAACACTAGGGAGAGAAAAAAAAAATAATGATGTCGTTTTCTTCACACGTAAGCAAGATACAGTATTCCGTTTTCCATTTCTGTTTTTGTTATCGTGTTTCTAGATGTCTTATCACTGATAAGACTTCAGGTGCGCGGTATGGAAAGTGGACATGACGCCGACGACAGGTCATAGTGTGTGGGACTTAAGCAAGAGTCTTGGTACAACAGTTGTTGAAGGAAGGAGGTGAAGTTGTGAGGTGTATTATGAATGTGGTCAACACAGCGAAGTTTGAGGAACAAAGTTGTCGTTTTTTTTTGATAGAGAAAGTTCAGGAGATGGGGTTCCAAGAGTGTAAAACTTCCTCCCAGTACGGTACAATTAGGTAATTACACACACACACACACACACACACACACACACACACACACACACACACACACACACACACACACACACACACACACACGCGCGCGCTTTCTTCTTCTTCATCTTTTTCTTCTTCCTCTTCTTCTTCTTCCTCTCTCTTCTTCTTCTTCTTCTTCTTCTTCTTCTTCTTCTTCTTCTTCTTCTTCTTCTTCTTCTTCTATTCCTCGCTCCTTTCTTTATCTTCGTAATATTCTTTCTGCTTCCCATCACGAAACTGCCCTTTCTGCTTCCCATTTCCTTTCTGTATCATATTTCTCATTATTTCACATTTCTTTAATTTCTCCTCATTCTTCTCTTTTGTTGTCCGTATCATTCCTTCATTGGTCCTCCTGACTTCACTTTGTATTAACTCCTCCCCTCTCTCTTCCGCACTCTCTATCACTCCTTTCTCTCCCTTACTCTCTGCTCTGTGTGTGTGTGTGTGTGTGTGTGTGTGTGTGTGTGTGTCCGGATGTGTACACACACCAGGACTCGCGCAGCGGCAACAGCTGGTGCGTGCGTGCGTCGTCCAGTAAGCAGACGTTATGGTTGTATTTAAGATGTCTCCATCACTCTCCCCTGCCCTCCCACCTTAACTCTCTCTCCCTCTCCTTTCTCTCTCTCTCTCTCACACACACCCACACTCACTCTTTTCTTACTCACTCTCCCTGCCTCCCTGCACAGCAACAGAGGGAGCGGTAAGATAAATGGTGGTGGGGAATTTTTTTTTCTATTCAAAGTCTTCTCCTTAATTGTGTGTGTGTGTGTGTGAGTGTGTGTGTGTGTGTGTGTGTGTGTGTGTGTGTGTGTTTGTGCGTGTGTGTGTGTGTGCGTGTGTGTGTGTGCGTGTGTGTGTGTGTGTGTGTGTGTGTGTTTGTGTGTGTGTGTGTTGAGGGGGGGGGGATTTTCTTGCATGGGAAGGGGGGAGAGGACTTGCGGGTACCTCCGACGAGGCTTTGCCATTAGAGAGAGAGAGAGAGAGAGAGAGAGAGAGAGAGAGAGAGAGAGAGAGAGAGAGAGAGAGAGAGAGAGAGAGAGAGAGAGAGAGAGAGAGGATGTGATTATTTATTGCCTTGGAGCAATGATGTTACAAGAGCGAAAACTTCATGGATCAGGTTGTCGGTTCGCTGTGGTGCTGGAGATTTTGTTGGTGGTGGTTGTGGATGGTGGGGGGAAGTGGGTATTGTGTTGGTGATGGTGGACGCGATGGAAGGGCATTGGTGGTTGGTGGTGGTGGTGGTGGAGATGCTGGAGACGGTGGAGGGAAAATGGGTTTGGTGTTGGTGGTGGTGGTGGTGGTGGTGGTGGTGGTGGTGGTGTTGGAGGAAGAACAGAGCAACACGACGCTGGCATCAACGAAAGAAAGTGAGTTTCAGAGAGCAGATGGGAGGAGGTGGACGATATACAGCGACGGTAAGAGCAGGAAGAGGAAGAAGAGGAAGCAAGGCGAGGAAGGAAGGAAGGAGAATGGGTAGGAGAGGAAGAGGAGGAGGAAGGAGGAGGAGGAGGCGGCAAGCGAAGGAAGAGGAGGAGGAGGAGAAAACGATTGAGTCTGACGTAGGGTCACCCGAGGAAGCGAAACGGGTTATTTACACAGACATCAAGTGCCACTCACCACCCCTGCCTCACCAAGGTCGATGGAAATGAATTCATAAAGAAAAGTGTCATATATCTATATGACTCATGTGAAAGTAAAGGAGAATAAAGTCATTATACTTTACTTCAGATAGGTGTCTTGGGTTGAATATTGATCGGAATTCATTTCCCTAAAAAGAGTTTTTTTTTTTATCGCATCAATGTCTCTTTATCTAGTTGTTTACCATCGCTTTGTTGATCTCAGTTCTCTAGATAAGCATTGGACATCGAACTCTCGGGGACATTGAACTACTGGGGACATCGAACTCACGGGGACATTGAACTCCTGGGGATATCGAACTACTGGGGACATCGAACTCCAGGGGACATCGAACTATCGGGGACATCGAACTCCCGGGGACATCGAACTCCCGGGGACTTCGAACTCCTATGTAGACTTTGACCTCCAGTGCGTAAAGGAGAGAGAAGTCCAGAGACCACAGGAGGTCTTGGTGTTAACTTCATCAGGGAAGTTGTGAGGGATATACGACCTCCCACATCTTGTGGTTGAAACGTTGTGAGGGAAGGAAACGTCTGCGGCTCGCTTGCCTCACACCTGGGGTGAGATTAAGAGATATATCAAAACGTCTGCACCTGTGAATGAAAGGGCTTTGTTAGGTGGCGAGAAGCGAGTCTCCCAGGTACGCCAGTCACACACACACACACACACACACACACACACACACACACACACACACACACACACACACACACACAAACTGCAGAAAGAATTAATGAAGATTTCACACATGAAAATCTGCAGAGAAATATCCTAAATATAAATGAGAGAGAGAGAGAGAGAGAGAGAGAGAGAGAGAGAGAGAGAGAGAGAGAGAGAGAGAGAGAGAGAGGCCAGTGTGAGCAACTAGGCTTTTTCGGCACCACTAGGGTGAACGCCGGTGCCGGACGGACGATACCAGGGGCAGCGACGGCATACGGTCTCGCTGCCAGGGGTGTCCGCCTAGTTGACGTACCGCGGAGGGAGTTCCGCCCATCAGCCAAGTCGAGCAGCCTTTCCTCCACGACTGTGGCAGTTACAACAGCAGCGGCGGGGCGGGGCGGGGTAGGGGGCAAATTGGCCCCGTGAGATAGACTGAAGTCATCACCTGAGAAGTGATGATGGACTTACCTTAGCTTCCGGAAGTCAGATGTTAGTGACTGAACTCTTGTGAGTTAAGATTTCCTACGCTGGACCTGCCATACGATGGTCATACGACAAACGTCGCGGAAAGAAAAAAAAAATGTGTTAACGTTTTACATTATGAACAGTTACGATGGGTCGCAGTGTCTCCTGAAACTGTCGTTAAAGGAAGGGGTTTTGATGGTCATAATTACCGGCAGCAAACAAGAGGTAACTGTTAAGAGGAACTTTGACATCACTATGGTTGATGGCACAAGGCTGGGACGAGCGAGAGGATGGAAAACATGACGGGATGTGTTGGGACGAGGACTGGGACTCTGCCATTGTAAGCTGGTGGAAGGGTACAGGAAGTGAGACGGGATGGGGAAGGGGAGGCAAGGCTCTGTTGGAGAGGTCGAGATGGAAGAGTTAATGGAAGAGGCGCTTGTGGACCGGTGGAGATGGAAGAGTTAGTGGAAGGGAGAAAGGGACTAGTGGAGCCGCACTGGGTAGGAACGAGAAAGAGGAATAAAAAGAAAATTATTCAGCTGTATGCAAATTAGAGGATGTTTGTTTAAAAAAAAAACCGAGAAAATGTTACGTGAATGATGACTGCGCTACAATATGATCTAGAGAAATTCCTAATGGTTCATTAAATGTAACATTTTGCGTAGGTAAGGATCTGGGTCAAGCTGTAGGTGTGCTGAAGGTTTGCAGGTGTGACAGACGCGCTGGTTGGTTCCAGGTGTGTCTTAAAAACAGATGTTTTGAATGAGACATGACTCTGAATAGCGAAGCAGCCACATGTGGCCAGGGAGATCAATAGGAGGTCAGGAGAAGATATGCCAGTGAATGAGACGGTTGGTTGCTGGGTGGGTTAACCGTTTTCTACTTAGCCCACCAGACAGTTGCAGCAAGACGGAGACTAGAGAGTTCGAGACCAGTTAGTTCCTAGTGACGGTGTGGTGTTGCGAGAGGGGCGCGGGCATGTGCCAGAGTTAGGATATGTGTGTGGTGTACGTGAGGACATTGTGGGGAGGGATTGGTTCTCAGGAAAGCATGGGAGAGGAACGAGCGCAAGGGAGGGTAAGTAAAATATATGAGGAAGACAGGGAGAGAATCGTGGAACAGGAGTGCGTGAGAGTATTACACCTAAACATAAACACACTCTCTGAAGTCTTGGCTACATTGGCCCATGTTTTCTCCTCTCAGACGCAACGGACATACCTGGCTTATTCCAGTTGATAGCACACATCTGTCCAAAGCCTTGATTAAATTTCACGGTTCCAGAGCCATATTTCTATTTTGGACGACTGATGAACGCCACGTGTGTGAGTGCTGCAGACAAGCCCCGAAGTCAAAAGACTCCGTGGGGGTTAATTGAGCGAGGCAGAACACACCTAGTGTCTCATACAGCCTCTGTTCGCTAATTTCTAAGCGTCCTCCAGAGCTTCCAGGAGTCGCAATCTTGACTTAATTCCAGGAACGACCCCACGTAACTCACACCCACCAGACGCTCTGACTTTGCCTTGTGAATCCTGGTGACTTTCCAGCGATGATGTGCTTCCAGGAACGACCCTTTGGCCTGAAGTTCCTGGCGCTACAGGAGCCTGGAACGTCCTCGAATATCCAGGGGATGACAACGAATTGGCCATGGAAGATCTCCGAGTTCTTGATCCAGAAGCATAAGAACTCGCGTTTCCCTGCTTTTAGGGAAGAGCAAATGTCTCGTGTATTCACTGAAGCTTATGCCATGCCTTCAGTCGGTGCTTGAGCTCAAAAACGGACTCTCGCTGCTCAGTCCCTAGTCAAGGGCCGGCTGTCTTCGTTCTTCTCAGAGTCCTTTCGTGGGAAAGACAGAGCCAAATGGTGTTCGTCCTGAAAGGATACCGGATGGTGTCCGGTCAACACAGAAAATTAGAAGATATGTTTCTCTTGAAGAGGCGACCCATGAACGTTGGGAGAGACTCTCTTATGCGTTTCCAGTCGAGGATTGGCCCTGCTGCTTGCTACGGCGGGGGGCACTGTCGGGAGTACCATGTTGACTGGACACGACTGCCTGGAAATATTGTCTCAATCCCCAGCAAGGAACTCCTCTTTCTAGTTCCTGGCGGTTCCTGTGTTGAGATATTTGGCAGCAACACGTCCCTACGCTCAGACATCCTGACGTGTTTTGAGAGCAAAGAGACCTCTGCCACCAGATGGTTGTCCAGGAGTAACTTGTTCCTCACCGCAGCAGGTGCTTATGACTGAGAGGTCACCAGCCAGGTCAACATCTTGTCCACGAGGAAGGTCAACATGCCTCAGTCAACATCTGCTCCACCGAGATCATCAGTCATCCTTTGTAGCTCTTTTCCTCTCCCCATTCCTCCTTTTTTGATATGTCCCTCTTCCTCCTCCTCGCCCTCTTCCTCCTCCTCCTTCTGTAACATCTTCCCCTCCCCTAGGCACTGGCTCCTTGCCTTCCTGGCCAGGGTTCTCCCCCACGTGAGGTGAGGGGGTGTTTCCTCGAACTCACCCCGTCCCTCGGAGCGAGTGACACAGCTTCACATCCTTGGTGAACGAGACTCTCGTATGACTCCTCCTGGCAACGTTGTTGTTATTATTTCCAGAGCCGCCCACCCGCTCTTACCCCCTCACCGTCTGCCAATTAAGTTTTATTGTTAGAACTCTTCACAATACACCTTCATTGACTTGCTTGCAGCGGTATATTGTTACGTGTGCTTCAAGGCGTGGTGGTGGCCGTCGAGGAACGCGAGTACCTTGCCTCGAAAGCGGGACTTTGCTGGGGTGTTTAGCTCTTGTTGTTTTTTGTTGTTGTTGTTGTTGTTGTCGTCGTCAATGTATTCCCAGAGAGTATCATCGTCCAAACTTTAATTAAATGTTGACAGTTTATAAAATTCCCTTTTGCAGTTTACGTTGTTCTGTGTTGCCATCCCGTTGATTAAAGTTGCGTTTTACTCCGTCCTCCTTGTGACTAATTATACCAGTTCATTATACATCTTGGAAGTTCCGAACGTTTTTTTGTTACAAAGTTTTCTCTCACAATAAAAAAGCGAACGTTTTCGTATGTTATACTTTGTGTTGTAAATCACTATGACAGCATCAGTTCATCCCTTGGTAAGTGGAGTGAGGTTTCTTGAACAGAATGGGTTTGAATATCAACAGAAATTCTTGTTTACGTATGTTTTGCCTTGCAAGACGGAAGATAACCATGAATATGATAATGTATATGGTAATGTATATGACAGTGTATATGATAATGTATATGATAATGTATATAGAGAAACGAAGATGAGATAGACTCGATTCCCCTCTCCCAAATCAAAACCTTTTTCACTGGCGTTGGATTCTTGTGAGATCATTGTTGAGAAACTCGTAAATTATATGCTACTCTTGGCTAACAATTATGTGCATATTTTAACAATTTGCATATCATTATACGAGTCATTTACCCAGTTTCTCAGGTCATTACGAGGTAGGTGGAAGACTGCGGTATCTTTTTTGTTTCACGAATGAGGAAGATGGTGTATCTGGCTCCGAGATGCCCACACGCCCATTGGTCTATACAGAGTTATTTGAGGAAGGGGTTCCCCTCATGCTCCCATCTATTTAGATTTTCTTTCTAATAAGAAATGGAGAGAATAGTCCTCAAATGTCGTAACTCCAAAGGAGTTTTATGTTTCCTCTGTAGCCGGTAAGAAAACAGTTCGTTGACTCAAGATGACTCTGGCTAACATAAGAAAAAAGTCACATCAAAGTATTACTTCGAAATAATGGACAATACCTATGATTTCACCAGTTACCGAACCCTGTGTTTAACGCTATGTTATGGTGGGGGGGGACAACGCATGGTGATGCCAGACGTACGATGACTGACACCACAGTCGTATGGGCTGTCAGACGTGTGACGAAGGACGGCAGTATGGTAATTATCGTACGTAATTACCTATTTGTACCGTACGAGGAGGGAGTTTTACACTGGTGGGGTCCTATTTCTTAAGCTTTCTCCACCATCGCACAGATAGTTTTTTATTTGGACTAAACGTTTGCTGCCAGATGCGTAATGATTATGCAGTTCATATCATTTCAGTCGGATTCTGAGAGAGAAATTTGCATATAAGGATTTCTCTTTCGAGTCCGCGAGGCTGATCTATAATGGCGGGATTGTATGGAACTCGAGCAGAAATTCAAGTTGATCTACGAGGCACTAATGGTCGTGTTCATACATACACATCTCCCGGGATGGCGTCTCAAGCGGATTATTCAAATTCGGAACCTTTTCGTGGCTTCGTTTTCTGCCAATATGTCGATCCTTCTTCTCCACCCCCATTACATCTTCACCTTAAAGATGAGAGATCCCCATACGTGGCGGCGACCCAGGGCGCGCGCCTCCTCCCAGGGGTGCCTCAACAGCTGTGTCTACTACGGCCATGTCGACGGGAGAGGCGCGACGCGGTTATGAAGAAGGGCCCCGAGAACAGACCGCCGCCATGTTGGGGCTCGGCTGCTGGCGCGGGAACTGGGCCCTCTACCTCGCCTCATACCTACACTTGTGTTGACTGATAAATGACAAGTTATATAGTGAGAAATAGAGCGTCAGATAATGCTGTGGTATGCATGCACTGAACATAAAATGGCATCATAGTTGAACTTAATTTTGGAGTTTTAACAGATGCAAACATTACCATTAAGTATAGAAAACGTGATGGCTGAGTCTTGGACGCCATGATAGCCCCCAGATGTCGGCCACAGGTGTGTTGTGGCTGCAGGTGTGTGTCTAATCACTCGCGTCGTAGCTGCTTGATCAACTGCCAGGGGTCATTAAGACCGCCAGCGCCTAGTTATAACCACCAGCTGCCAAACCTTTGACCACCTCCTTCATGGTAATTCTCAAGACCATACAACGCCGCCCTTACCACACACACACACACATGACCCCTCGAATCACACGGTGTGTGTAACGATGGGCCAAGACACGGGGTCTCTTGTGAATGACGGCCTGGTGTCTGGTGTGCCAATACTGGCACGGGTCGGTCGTGTGTGTGTGTGTGTGTGTGTGTGTGTGTGTGTGTGTGTAAAATGTGATAGCATTCACAGATTTCGCTTCCCAGAGACTTAGTTGTTAATAAACAAAAAGAGATGTTTTACATTCATCGTTGAATGTAGGTATATATCAGTCTCAGACTTTAACTTTTTTATATATATATTTTCTTGGACGTTTATAAATTCAGTTTAATATTGGAGTCGTGTTGGGACGGGGCGACGGCAACACTGCTCTTGGGAAATTGTATGGCGTGTGCCAGATGCGACCTTGGTAACTCTAGCGGGGGTCTGGGCCTAGGGGAGAGAGAGAGAGAGAGAGAGAGAGAGAGAGAGAGAGAGAGAGAGAGAGAGAGAGAGAGAGAGAGAGAGAGAGAAGATTGCGGGAGAGAGGCAAAGGGATGAACAAAGAGACAGGGAAATAAATGAAGAAATAGCAACAGAGGAATTGTTAAGCGAAAACGGGAGACGATAGTCAGCTTTTGGTAAACACACACACACACACACACACACACACACACACACACACATGATAAGTGAAGAGTGACACAGGTTGGCCAGGTGTAGGTGGGTGTGTGGTGATGGCCGGAGGTGTACCACAGTGG
>NC_092291.1:9825326-9862826 GCF_036320965.1 Panulirus ornatus
GAGAGAGAGAGAGAGAGAGAGAGAGAGATCTTATGGTCTCATGACGAGTTTCACCTTGGTGGACGGCGGTGGTGGTCATGTGGCCTCCTGAGCTCTCGATCCACCTAAATGGAGGCGGGATGGACTGCTGAAGGAGGGGGACGGTAGCGGCTCCGTGTGGAGTGGTGACCGAGGAGAGTAAGTGGATCACGACGGAAGGGGTAGCGGAGGAGGAGGAGGAGGAGGAAGAGGGGTAGACATCCACACACACACACACACACACGACCACACATACCCGTAGTCTGCCCCGATCAGGGGTGTGTTTCTGGTGAACTGGGAATCGCAAGTGAGTGAACTTCAAGACAGATATGATTGATAAGACAGATATGACTAATAAGACAGATATGACTGATACACTCGCCTGACACCTGTCCAGAGCCAGAGTCCAGTACGAGAGAAGGGTCTGTCAAATTCACAGAATTCACGTGAGGTCAAATATTTTTCCCCACTGTTCTTAACTCTTAAGCTTGTGGGAATACTATACCATATTCACGAATACACTTACCCATAGAGGCTACTGTAGGTACGAAGAGAAAGGATATTAGCACCTTTGTACAAACACCTGGAGGCATTTTACTTTTGTTTTCCCCGGTCGTGGTGGTAATTCTGTCGGCCACGTATTCATAATCTTGCTGGGCGCCGGAGGCCTTGCCTTTGACCTACGGCTTCTGTTGTGGTCTTGTCCTTGGGGGCAGATATTATTGTGTGTGGTGTGTGTGTGTGTGTGTGTGTGTGACTCTGGCTCGTGCAACAACCATCGGCCAGACATGGTTGATTTTCTCGCGGTATTACCGGCCGATGTACGCCAACGATCCGTATTTTCCACCGAGCCGGGAATACAGCTGTTGTCCTGCGATCGAGAATGTATTGATGCGACACACACCTCTCGTGTCGGAGGATGGATGTGTTTCCCAGATGCAGCGGTGGATTTTGTTCATTTCTGTGTTAGGGTCAGGTTTTAATCAGGCCATCATCACGCTGCTGCCTTCAAGGATCATACCGTCGTGCTCAGGGGGTCGTACCGTCGTGCTCAAGGGGTCTTATCGTCGTACTCAGGGGGTCGTACCGTCGTACTCACTCTACAATAGGGGGATGTGTGTCCCGTCGCCCCTCACTGACCAGCGCTCCCGGTGGGAGAGGTACAGATACCACCAGGTGTCCTGAACCCTCCTCTCCTTGTGCCACTCACAAGGTCATGGACCTCTTCCCTGCCTCTCTGTAGACCCTCCCACCTACCCTGGGGGGAGCCACGCCTAACCCAGACTTGACCTCCATGGTTGGCCTGTCTGATTTTTTACGACCCCTGAGATTGCAATATTCAGTGGCTCTAAAAGAATTCGTTTATATATATATATTTCTTTTTTTTCTTCTCTTACCTGGACCCTGATGTGGGCGTGTCAGATATGGAGAGTTCTTTATCTGGTGTGTGTGTGTGTGTGTGTGTGTGTGTGTGTGTGTGTGTGTCTGTGTGTGATTGTGTGCGAGGGGGGGTAAAGTCTATCCATGAATTCATCCCCCAGGATGAATGATTTCATTGATAGTTTATGTTTTTGGTGAGGCAAAGACAGGTTTCAGTGCCAGTCGCTCGTGGAAGGGGCGTCAGAATGCATCAGACAGACAGACAGCAGTAGCGCGTATTCATCCAATCAGCGTCACTGTGTTCCAGTTCATCCGGCCAGCATCAATTGCATCATTTGCCGAGGCTGTTACGCCCGTCCTAACAGCCTGTAAGCTTGTTGAAGCTTTTGCTTTCGCGAGAGGCGGCAAGCTTGTCTAGGGACACCGACAGGCGCAAAGCTTTAGCCGTGATTGCATGCAGTCGGCTCAGCTTAACGTCGCATGAGTCTGACTGCAGTCAAGCACTTGTGTTACTACATGCAAATGTAATATTTTTGGGTGCGAATTGCTTTTTTGTTTTGTTTTTGTTTATGTATTTGTAGCCTTTATCCACGGGGATATGTCTTTGCTTGTTTGTGTATTTGCGACTGCTTAAGCGTGTGTGTGATACAGTGTGTGTGTGTGTGTGTGTGTGTGTGTGTGTGTGTGTGTGTGTGTGTATTTGTACGTTTGACTGTTTGTTAATATAATGAATTTATCTAGACTGATATTGAACGTGGATTAGTTATCATTACTGTATTTGTTATTTTATTTGTTACTGTATCTAGGACTGTATTTATTGCCGTGGTTGCTACGGTATTTCAGAGAGAATGGAAGCTCTTTCGTCGGTTCCTTAACACCACGATCTATTTTTTTTTTTTATTTGATTTTTGAGATGTATTTACGGGAACTAAGGCGAAGACACAACTACCCCAAATGAGAGAGAGAGAGAGAAGAGAGAGAGAGAGAGAGAGAGAGAGAGAGAGAGAGAGAGAGAGAGAGAGAGAGGAGCCAGTAGAGTCAACACGGATGGAGGACCGTAATCCCCACCTGTGTTGGGGAGTCACGTCCACACTCCCCCACAACGCCATCACTACCAACATTCCCCCTTCTCTCCCCATCTCCCCGACCACCATCACCCCAGCAACTCACCAACCCCCTCCCCCCTCCATCTCCTTCCACGTCGACCCCTCCACCACTGCATGGCAGGAGGGGTGTGTAGTTCACCTCCCAGCTGTTGGAGATCCTCCTTTTGTTGGAGGTCCTTCTTTTGTTGGAGGTCGCCCTCAGAGAGACGCATATAAATCAATAGAATTGTTCTGCTGGTTCCATTCTGCCACATCTGTTACTGTGTCACCCTGACATACACACATCTGTTGCCCTCACATCACACATCTGTTGCCCTCACATACACTCATCTGTTGCCCTCACATACACCCATCTGTTGCCCTCGCATACACCCATCTGTTGCCCTCACATACACCCATCTAGTTGCCCTCACATACATCCATCTGTTGCCCTCACATACACCCATCTGATGCCCTTACATACATTCCTCTGTTACCTCCACATACACCCATCTGTTGCCTACACATACACTTCCCTGTTACTTCCACATCTGGTTTCCAGCTGCCCACACATCAGCCTGTGTTATTCACACATCCATTCCTCTCCCGCTTCCACACAGGTCATTCACCAACAGCGGTGATAAATTAACCAGTTTCGATTTAAAGGGACACAATCAGGTCCGCCTCTTTACCCAATCATTCCACGGATTTGGGAGGAAAAAGGGGGCAATTCTCTCATATTACTCCTCCTCCATCAACAACGCTCGCTATATTGAAATAAATACCTCGTACCGATCATTCACATTTTTTTTTTTCAATTACGTTTTTGATGCAGCGGACGGAGCGCTGTATACCAATACGGTATGTGTACGAATACATCGTGATACAGCTGTATCGAACGCCTTCATTGGACGATTGGATTTACCGTGGTACTCTCGACAGTTTGCTCGGTGCAGGAGCGTGGGTTCGATACCCGAGAGGTCCTCAGACTTCTGGAACTGTATTGTGGTACCAGATGCTTTGTTCTTGCATAGATAGATAAAGGTATGATTGCATTCTGAAGGGTAGTTAGTGCAAAGAACTACTAATTACTTGGGTTGGGATACAGAAGAGCCGCTGCATTATTTAGGATAATCACGTCTTGGAGATGGATGGCAAATAACTGATTACTTTGAAATGACTTTAATTTTTTTTTTCAAATGGATATAACAAATTACTGATTACTTTGAGATTACTTTAATTTTTTTCAAAGTTGATACTTAAGTGAAGAGATTCCACCCCTCTCTCTCTCTCTCTCTCTCTCTCTCTCTCTCTCTCTCTCTCTCTCTCTCTCTCTCTCTCTCTCTCTCTCTCTCTCTCTCTCTCTCTCTCATGTCTCCCCTCCCCCTATCAACACCACTCAACATACCACCCTCTCCCCCCAAAACCCACCCCTCCTCGAAATTGAACGTACAGTGACTAATAACAGCCGGGGGGAGGGGGGGAGGAGTGAAGGAGAGCGGGAGAGTGGGAGGAAGTGGGGAGAGTGGGAAGGAGGAGGGAGGGAGGAACACGTATACAACTGGTCACAGATAGACAAGGTCACACTGGGTCGGTAGACACAGACAAATGTCTACGGGTCTTCTGAAATCTCCAGGGTCCGTGTGGTGGGCTGTGGACCCCCGGCCACGGACCTTCGCATTCGTGAGGATACAGTTCGTGTGCGATTCTTGCCTTACCGCAACCGATGCTGCCGAGAGCGTGTCACGGACAGAGGATGTTGAGTACACACGAATTCGTTATACCCGTCTGTGTAATCTTGTACTTATACTTGGATATAGAAAAATACCTCATTACGGCATAGAAAATGTCTATGGCTGGGAGAGATGATAGATATAGTGATGATGACTGATGCAAAACTCCATACAGGAAGACGAAACAGAAGATATTGACCAGGTTTTTATTTCACTTGCCTGTTATCATGGACAGTCTTGGCTCTATGAACCCATTTTGTGACGTAGATAAACCTAGTGTCACTAGAATGTTCGAGTTTCATCCACCACGACAGCCGCCGCCTCGATTTTGCTGGAGACTTCAGTAAAGTTGTGCGATACGAGGTTTAGGGAGGCCATCTTGAGATTCATTTTATTGACAGGAAAAAGGATGGTAACCTGTTAGTGGGGAGGGACGGAGCTGGGGAGGGAGGGAGCATTGAGGGAGGTTGAGTGTGAGTGTACATGGGGAGGGAAGGAAGAGGTGTAGAGGGTGAGTGTGAGTGTACATGGGGAGGGAAGGAAGAGTGTGAGGGGCGAATAGATCAGGTCGGTCTGCCAGAGATGTGTCAACACGGCGTCAGGAGGGTGTTTACTGTCAGGTGCCGTCACGTGAGTCTCTCAGACCAGCAGAGTCCATGGTGAGTGTGTCAGCCAGCAAAGTCCATGGTTAGTGTGTGTGTCAGCCAGCAGAGTCCATGGTTAGTGTGTGTGTCAGCCAGCAGAATCCATGGTAAGGGAAACACAGTCTTGCTGGAGCCATCCTGGAGGACTTGTGTGTGTGTGTGTGTGTGTGTTGCCAGTCGCTGACGCACTCAAGAGCTGATGAGATGAAAATAATAGCGACTTCCTCGTCTTAAATTTTTTGTACCTCCACGTCGATGTCTTGCAGAAGGATCCTGAGCTCTTCAGCGTGATGTGAGGGAGGGGGAAGACTCGGGTGTGCCCTTGGCAGGTCTTTGAGGGAGGAGATGGCCCATTAGACACAAGCAGGAGGGACGGACGGACGGCGTCTCCCG
This sequence comes from Panulirus ornatus, assembly GCF_036320965.1. Taxonomy (NCBI): domain Eukaryota; kingdom Metazoa; phylum Arthropoda; class Malacostraca; order Decapoda; family Palinuridae; genus Panulirus; species Panulirus ornatus. Next base: position 9,830,580 of record NC_092291.1, read on the forward strand.
CCTCGTAAAATCAAAGGATTCATTTTGTTTACACTCGACGGCGGCATCACCCACGCCGACGTTGTCGTACGGCGACGCCACACGGTGCTGACGTACGATTCATGATGTATCTGTATTTCTGTCTCCAGGGCTGAGATCAGTGGGAGAGGTGGGGAGGGGGGGGCTTTCTTGGTTAACACTGATCATGTAGTTTTATATAAAGATCAAACTCGCAAATATATAGTTATATGAAGATATTTTCATTGATATATATATATATATATATATATATATATATATATATTTTCTCTTCCTTGCCTCTCGTTTTATACCAGTTGTATGGATTCTGTCCTCATCTTCAGTGTTAATTTTTCCTCAGCATTATGTTTTCTTTCTGCATCACACACAAACACATACACACACACACACCAACTACTTCTCTTCGTCGCTGGTCTTTCCCTATCTTCATTATTTCCTTTTTTTTTTTTTTTTACCCCTATGCGTCTGTTATTCATCTGTTGCACTCCTTGCTTCCCCTCGGCTTTGGCTATTATTATTATTATTACTATTATTATTATTATCATTATTATTATCATTATTATTATTATTATTATTATTATTAGTAGTAGTAGTAGTAGTAGTATTAGTAGTAGTATTAGTATTAGTGTTAGTATTATCATTGTTGTTATTGTTGTTATTGTTGTTGGTGGTGTTATTATTGTTATTCTTGCCCCTGGCAGCGTCTCCGTCAGGCCCCACAGCGGCCCTTGAAACCCTTCCATTTTCTCCTGCAGTTCGTCAGGCCAGCTGGCAATAACTCGTCTGGTGGTGGTGGTGCTCCTCCTCAGTATTCCGGCATCTGACGTCGGTCATTAAGAGACGTCAGGCTCCTTCCTCAATACCCCACCCCACACAACCCCACCCATTACGACTGCCTTGGGGTTTAGGGGATTCGAACCCTCCCCCTCAGCTAGGGTGGGTCTCGCGTTTATATAACATTCCGACTCTGCCATTAGCACCACCACCACCACCACCAGCATCCCATTCTCTCTTTTTGTTTATATGTATTCCCGTTTTCTTCGTGTTTTCTTTTTTGTGCGTGTGTGAAGGAAAATTTGACCCATGACTTTAGTATATTTTCACAGGGTTTAGATATCCATCCTTGATGTTGCATACCTGACCGGGAGGGAAAGATGTGAACATGAAAAACAATTATATATATATTTACTCCAGTTTATATCTTTTTTTTTACTTCACTGTGAGGAACGATCAAATAAACGAACACAAGGACGACGTAAAGCCTGACGTATCAGCTTGACGTAAGGAATTCCGTTATCGTAATCTTGCACGATTTGTGGAGAAATTATATCGGATTATCTGATTAATCCCTTGATTACATCGGATTATCTGATGATCACGTAATTGATCACATTACTTCATCATAATCATTCCCAAAAAGTTCCTTGAGGCCTTTTTTTTTTTCTTCTTCGTCTGTCGTTATTTATAAATACCAGATCCAGGCCGTTGTTTACACAATAGCGTTATTATGAAGGAGGATATATCTATTGTTAGACAAAACAATAGCTTTAACAGAACTATTATTAACGCCGGCGATTGTTCAGTACAATGGGCATGTTGCTTTCTGTTTATAGTTGTGCCTACGTCACAGTTACTCACGCATATACATATTTACAATATATACTTCATATGTATTATTACATTTCCACCCCGCCACCCACTCCCTTCACATGTGACATGCCTGGTGTCTTCGAACTCAAACATGTAATATGCTAAAGACTTTTTTTTTGTTTTGTTTTGTTTGTTTGTTTTACCCCATCACACTGACAGCATCATCCATGACTCCACCACACTCGCGTCCCGACAACGTTACCCTCTGGGGTACACATTACCTCCAGCTCCCTGTGTGTATATAGATGGCAAGTGATACTCGGCTAGTAAAATCCATCCCAATAAAATGTTTTCCTTCCTCCTTTCCCTCCCTCCCTCCCTCCTTCCTCCATGTTCTCCATCACCTCAGATGGTATGTACTACGCGGGCAACAAGAAATGGCGGGAAATTCTCATATCGAAATTCCTGGGCAGCCTTTGACGTTTTTACGTCCTGATGCGATAGCGGTAATGACTGCAGGGGCGCGGGAAGAGCGACGCACGGACGGACGGACGCACGGACGGACGGACGGGTCCGGGCGAGCACGGCTGCCGCTGGAGAGAGAGAGAGAGAGAGAGAGAGAGAGAGAGAGAGAGAGAGAGAGAGAGAGAGAGAGAGAGAGAGACGGACGGACGTACGGGCCTCCGCCGCTAATGTTCACGTGAATCTTAATTACTTCAGTTTGCCTTCATTAAACGTGATTTTGATCGAGTCAATTACGCACGGTAATGATGCGGGACAATGTGGGTGGCTGGGGGAGGGACAGAGCCTCTCCACAACGGGGGGTTGGGGGATATTAATTTCCTCTGTAATGATTTTAGTAAGAATATATGTGGGCCAGAAAGTTGTTGAAATGCCAGGGAAGAGAGGGTTGTAGTTCCGACGGAGAGAGGGAGAGAGTGAGTGAGAGTGAGTGAGTGTTCAGTCATGATGTACTCACTCACACACAACGCCATCTATCTTGTGAACGTAGCATCATCGACCGGTGTTAACATCATCTTGTATCGTATGTGTGTGTGTGTGTGTGTGTTGTGGTAGATAGCGAGGCGGAGGCGCGTCTGTCGCCCGCAGATAGACCCACACACACACTCACTCGGAGCGCACGATCATTCCACACAACCTAACCCCCCTCCCCCCCTCTTTTTTTTTGTTGTTGTTGACATCCAGGGTTCGAACCCCCTGGCCCCACCCGCCCGCTGGGCTAACTCGGTTCACTTCTGGAAGATTGGAAGGTCTGATATTGAGGGGAGATTGTGTGCTGCCCTCAGGATATATATGTATGTATGTATATATATATATATATATATATATATATATATATATATATATAGATATATATATATATATAGATAGATAGATAGATAGATAGATAGATAGATAGATAGATAGATAGATATCGTTCCGAAAAAACGAAGAATGGCGTCATTTGCTAACTTGTGTTGCCATCTCTAGCCTTCGACCCTCACCTGCCAGTGTTGCAATCTGTGGTCCTCGACCTCTCGCTTGACAGTGTAGCCATCTCGGGCCATCACTCCCTGCGTTCCTCTAGCCTTACCAGCTTTCATCCTGACTCGTGCCAGTGTTGCCAGCTCAGTCCGGCGCCTCTTCCTTGCCCCAATAGTTTGATGGATCAGTCGAGAAGAACTCAGAATTGACAGTTGATCCTCACAGATGTATTTGGTTGACAGACTTCAGCCTGTGATGACACTTGTTGTTTTCACAAGGCATACTGTTGTGTGTGTGTGTGTGTGTGTGTGTGTGTGTGTGTGTGTGTGTGTGTGTGTGTGTGTACTTCCGTTTGTTTACCCTCTAGTTTCTCCTCTACCGGCAATAATACCCAGGACAAACAAGGAACACTGGGGCGTACTGACCCCGTTCTTCCTAGTGACGTAAAGACGGAGGGAGGGAGGGGGATGGTCTATATAGAATATCTCATAAATCCTCTCAATCTGGCGGACTGTCTGTAGGCCTAACGAGGAAGCCTACTCCAGGGTCGTAAGCCTCTCGAATTGGGTCCTGTACTGAGAGATCCCCTGCGTAGGGGGACGGACGGGAGGCGGCCCGTCCCCCGTCCACACCTGGTCTGTCCTGCTTTCCTCGTCGTCCGTCTGGCTCTTCACGTCGTTGTAACTCACAAACTATTCCAGGCCAATGAGGTCATCCAGCAGAGATGTCGTCCGTGTCTCAGGTCGTGTGCTGACCTGACCTTATCTGTTCCTCCATCACATCCCTTATCAGGCCGTCCTCCAAGGTCTCCTCCCTCCGCCAAGCTATTGCTTGTGAGTCAACAGTTGGGCCATCTTGGCGTACACGAGCTTCCACGACCTCGATGCCCTGCCCCGCTCATCGTCACCACCTTCCACCACTGTGACCACATCTCGAAGCCTTTATCAGCCACTCCCTCTCTTTACCATCTCGAGCTCCACTGAGTTCGTGCACCGGGAGGAACAGTGGCCTCCCTTATCAACCTCTTTACCATCCATTTCCTCGTGACGGGACCGAGGTTGTGTGGAGTGTGGCTGTTCTTCAGAGGCTGGAAGCTGCATCGCCCGGAGCACCTCCCTGCTGGTGCATCCACTCCGTCCTCACAGCCACCACCACCATCATCACAAAGTACACCACACACGTACTGGCAATACTCTACTGCTCAGACTGTTTCAGTTTTCGGTGTCTTTAGTTACGATGTCATTCTTCTCCCCATGTTTACTGCTGCCGGGCTAAAAGCTTGCGTTGTGACCGCTAAGCTTGAGTGCTTCGTTGAGTGGGGGGAGGGAGGGCGGGGCTCAATAAGTGCTTCCCCACTGCCTGGTCCCAGCTTAAAGCCCGTGACCGGAAGCTTGTGCTAAGCTCCTTAGTCTTGTCGCTCGCTTAACTCGGGTCATGTTCAAGCTGTGATAGAGTGTGGAGGAGGGAGGCGCTCGGTCTGGTGGGTGGGAGGGAAGAGGAAGAGGGGGTTTTACAGACAAAGAGACGGACAGCCCGGCACACAGACAGAGAGACAGACAGACGGAAAAGATGTTAGATAGACAGAGGGAGAGAATAGCTGTGAACGCATATGATATTCTCAGATACAAACTAACAGACACACACACCCACACAGACAGACATTATTAGCTGAGGAGCCGGTCGTTTCCCGTTGGACCTAGCCAACACACTATCTGGCCAACACACAACCTGGCCAACACTACCCTACAATCATGGCCAGAGAGTCTCTCATTAAGCCTTGCCTTTCTGTAGGTCTACAACGATTTAGCTTAGCTCAGCTTAACCTGGCCACAACCACAGGAAGGCCTAATACAGCTCTGTGTCTAGTGAGAGAAGGGTATCTTAGGTCAGCAGTCTCCTGGTGTTACGTAACGCCTCGTGTATTCTAAGCCAAGACGGAACATTAAATGTATTTCGTTCGGATGCGATACCTAAAATATTTCTTCCAATACAGCACCTAAAATGTTCTGTGTAGTTTGTTACTTTAAGTACTTCTGGGAATACGTTTAAGTATTTTAGGTAATACAGCGACTGAATTATTTTAAGTGATAGAGGATTAGAAGAACTGTTTGTAGTACAACACCTCACATTCGTTTAGGTAATACAACACCTAAAAATCTTATGAGATTCTAGTCGGATACATTCTGGTGAGGGTCTTAAAATACAGTAGGTCAGGCAGGGGAGAGACAGCATCTCCTCCTGTATTGTAAGCTTGGATTATGTATTACCTCCTTCCCCTTATCAACATCAAACTTAACACCAAGGTTTAACCATTATTAGCATCACCTTTAACATCAGGTTTAAGCGTCCTTAACATCAGAGGCTCTCTCTCTCTCTCTCTCTCTCTCTCTCTCTCTCTCTCTCTCTCTCTCTCTCTCTCTCTCTCTCTCTCTCTCTCTCTCTCTCTCTCTCTCTTTCTCGTCTCCTCTGAGAGACGCGAGACGCAACAGGATTTGAATGAGATTCGAATAAAGAGGAGAAACGTACATGGTGTAGGGTGTGTGTGTATGTGTGTGGGGAGGAGGAAGGAGTCAGGAGGACTAACCCCCATGACCCCCCTCCCTCCCCCTCCTCCCCCGCAGAGCCCCACCACACCAAGACCTTCAGGAGTCCTCTCCTTGATGTTAATAATGTCTTGTGATGGTTTCTCTCGTGGGTGGGGTTGGTGGGTGGGTTGTAGTTATGTAAAGGCGATGACCATTGGAGATCTGTTAGTTTACGGTGGATAAACACGGTTGGTTGGTTGTGGTAGATAAACATGTTACATGTTTATGATTCAGTAAATACAAGGTGATTAGATAAGTTATTTCTATCACACACACACACACACACACACACACACACACACACACTCACACACACACACACACACGTGTAGTTGTGGAAAAGACGTGAATCTTCCAAATATTTCTGACGTCCACGAAATAAAACTAACGCTAGAACCAGATGGTGTATTGGGCGCGATTTTAGTTTGCATAGAAAATGCCGGGTATCAAAGAAAACGGACCGACGGAATCACAAAAAAGGGGGAAAGAATTGGAAGTCGTTGAAGGGCAGGAAAAATAAGATTTCGGATAAGGCAGCCTTGATGTTAATAATGTCTTGTGATGATTTCTCTCGTGGGTGGGGTTGGTGGGTGGGTTGTAGTTATGTAAAGGCGATGACCATTGGAGATCTGTTAGTTTACGGTGGATAAACACGGTTGGTTGGTTGTGGTAGATAAACATGTTACATGTTTATGATTCAGTAAATACAAGGTGATTAGATAAGTTATTTCTATCACACACACACACACACACACACACACACACACACACACACACACTCACACACACACACACACACGTGTAGTTGTGGAAAAGACGTGAATCTTCCAAATATTTCTGACGTCCACGAAATAAAACTAACGCTAAAACCAGATGGTGTATTGGGCGCGATTTTAGTTTGCATAGAAAATGCCGGGTATCAAAGAAAACGGACCGACGGAATCACAAAAAAGGGGGAAAGAATTGGAAGTCGTTGAAGGGCAGGAAAAATAAGATTTCGGATAAGGCAGCCTTGATGTTAATAATGTCTTGTGATGGTTTCTCTCGTGGGTGGGGTTGGTGGGTGGGTTGTAGTTATGTAAAGGCGATGACCATTGGAGATCTGTTAGTTTACGGTGGATAAACACGGTTGGTTGGTTGTGGTAGATAAACATGTTACATGTTTATGATTCAGTAAATACAAGGTGATTAGATAAGTTATTTCTATCACACACACACACACACACACACACACACACACTCACACACACACACACACACGTGTAGTTGTGGAAAAGACGTGAATCTTCCAAATATTTCTGACGTCCACGAAATAAAACTAACGCTAAAACCAGATGGTGTATTGGGCGCGATTTTAGTTTGCATAGAAAATGCCGGGTATCAAAGAAAACGGACCGACGGAATCACAAAAAAGGGGGAAAGAATTGGAAGTCGTTGAAGGGCAGGAAAAATAAGATTTCGGATAAGGCAGCCGTAAATCTCCCCCCCCCCCCCCCCCCCCCCCCCCCCCCCCCCCCCCCGCCCGCCCCAGTCTTCCCGACGGGACTGAAGGCAGCAATTAGACTTCGGTGATTGGTTGAGCCCTGGAGGGGCTTCCCGCCGGCCAGCCAATCACCGCCAAACCTTCTCCTCTTAATTGCGCGCCTGAATGGTGGTGTTTGGTTTTAATTTACACGTGGGAATCCCTTAGTTTGCTTTTATCCCGGGTAATTGCCCGGCAGAAAAGAGGAAATCGTCAGCATTCGGACTGTACACGTATAGAGAGAGAGAGAGAGAGAGAGAGAGAGAGAGAGAGAGAGAGAGAGAGAGAGAGATAAGTCTTCCAATATATTCATTATAGAAAGTTAAAGAAAACGGAGCCCCGTGTGTGGGAAGGTATCCTAACGACTACACGTTTTCCACATCCGCCACAGTTGTCCGACATAGCTAGACGACCTGGAGACTTACCCTCCACAGTTCTGTGTTCAAGGGCCACCGAGCAGTCGTTTTATTTGGCCGGTTCTTTGGCCAGTTAGCAACTCACCCGGGCAATGGCTGGCGGCCAGCCAAAGGCAACTGAACACTTGTATGCAGATCAGCCTCCCTGGATGACTTATAGCGGCGAGAGAGAGAGAGAGAGAGAGAGAGAGAGAGAGAGAGAGAGAGAGAGAGAGAGAGAGAACATCATGTGTCATCCTGTGTGGGGTAGTGTAGTGGAACTGATGTATTTGTAGTGTCTTAAAGTAGTGCCTTGTAGTGTCTCTCTCTTAAGTAAAAACTTGTGTTTGTTGTGTCTTTTAAGTAGCGTCTCTGTGTCTCTCTGTGATGGTGTCTCGTGTAGCGTCTCTGTGTCTCTCTGTGATGGTATCTCGTGTAGCGTCATGTGTCTCTCTGTGATGGTGTCTCGTGTAGCGTCTCTGTGTCTCTCTGTGATGGTGTCTCGTGTAGCGTCTCTGTGTCTCTCTGTGATGGTGTCTCGTGTAGGGGTGCGTCTGTCGTCTGGTCACCACCTTGCCTGGCCTAGCCACAGAGACAGCACAGGTCAAGTCAGCCACATGTTCGCCAGCACGACACGGTCAGGGTCAAGGTCGCCCCAGACGCGTCCACAACGCACGACCCACAGTCTGTCTGTAAGGACAAGTGTCTCAAGCCACATAGAAGGAACTATCTCTCTCTATCTCTCTTTCTCCTATTATGCAAAATGATACAAACTTAAGAACTTGTGGAAGCTTGGGATACGCAGGGCTACCCCAGCTCTGGCCACGAGAGCGTCGCTCAGACCAATTGAGAGAAGCTGTTGGCAGTTGTCATGGGGGAGGGAGGAAGGAAGGTCGTGTTGGTTGGCAAGGGCTGGTGGGGCGGGGGAGGAGTTGACTTGCTCCTTGATTGAGGAGGAGGTGCTGCTTTATGCCTCTTGGCTGGGTGGAGATCCATGTGGGCGACGTGTTTCTCCTGTGGTATTGATGAGGAAGTGTCTGGCCAGGCAGACAAGACACGTAACCCCACAGACACACACACACACAGACACACTGGTACTTGGGTAGAGGGACAGGTGGAAACACACACACACACACACACACACACACACACACACATGAGCACCAAAATAGACGTACATACAGATGAACCACTCCACCCACCACTTGCCGGTCCTCAACACCACTGCAAAACGAGCGTGGGGAAGATGTCGGTCTTTGCAACTCTGCAACAGCTACAACAACAACACCAGGCTACAACACCCTGCCACAACAACACCAGGCTACAACACTCTGCCACAACACCACCAGACTACAACACCATCGTTAACACAACAATGAGTTGTATGATTGTCTTACGAGCTTACGACTGTTCTCTCCCCCTCCTGTATTACCTCCCTAATTATACCAACTTCCTGTTTCATATTTCCTCGCCTTAACTCGTGCTGGAGGCAGTATCTGTCTCCGGCTCATCTTATCTTTCGTTATCTTTCTGTTCCCCTCCCTCTCCTCCTCCGTCTTCTTCTGACTGTCTTGACTGGTTTCCTCTGCTTCACGTCTTCTGTTCCTCCTCTGTCGTCACTTGGCTGCTACCACGCTTCCTGCTGCACGAGGCAGCTTCTTTAACACACACCCACACACACACACACACACACACACACACACACACACACACACACACACACACACACACACACATATATATATATATATATATATATATATATATATATATATATATATATACGCACAAATGTTGGAGGCTCCGGTCGCGAGCAAAAGTCCACATCAAGGCCGGGCCTTAATTGATATATAGAGAGGTTCATGAAAGAGAGAAAGAAACGACAAGGGAAAACGTTTACGAAGTTTGAGGGGAAGTGAAAAACGTGTGTTTTCACCTGTGTCAGGTCATAGTTGTGATCCAGGACATGACACGCCAGAGACTTCCAAAGCTTCCAGGTGTAGGGAAAGAAAAGTATATATATATATATATATATATATATATATATATATATATATATATATATATATATATATATATATATATATATATGTGTGTGTGTGTGTGTGTGTGTTTACTAGCTAGCTGGATGGTTGGGTCCTCTCGTCCCTCCCTCAGGCAGCCAATTAACTCATCTTTAGCTCAGGCCTCAACCCATAGCTCCTCTTTCATCTCCCCTTACCCACCCTGCCAGGGAGAGGGAGCGAGCCAGCCAGGAGGGAGGTACTACACCACTACAGGGTGGTGGGGGGAGGTCCCCCCTGTATCCCCCTCTACCACGACTCTCAGATAGGGTCAGGTCAAAGGCCAGGCCGTCATGACCACCGAAGGTTCGTTCCGTCTCGTGCTCAAGGGGTTGTAGCGTCGTGCGCAAGAGTCGTCCCGTCGTGTTTATCGGGATAACATGTGCAGGTGGGGGGGGGGGGTGTCTGGGGATGTGAATCGGAGGGGAGGGGGTAGGAGGGGGGTGTAAAGGATCTGGAAGCACTGGCCACGGGGTCTGGAAGGCACCGGACTTACCGCAAGCCTGGAAAGTTAAGCCCTAGAACAAATGGAAGGTGGTCAGGAGCAGCGTGAGGAGGGTGGGTGCACGGGGGAACATGAGGTTGTGCTTTGACACCAGGAGACACCAGCTGTGGCCCCGAGCAACCAAGCCAAGCCAAGCCGTACACACATCTAATTCACATATTCCATAATGAACAGAGAAGAAAGACATCGTGAATTCTCTTATTCTCCAGGTATAGAATAATACCTTTTGTTCTCCCCTTTTCTCCAACGTGTCTTTAATTATTTAGAGACACTGGTGCGTCGTGCCTTTGATATTTACATAGAGCAGGGATTCAAACACAGCATTCCCTGACGAGCGAGGCGAGGGAGATATATATACGTGGTAGGACGTGCGTTTTCCATACAGCACAGGGTCGAGCCTCGGGCTAATGCAATAGCCAGGAGAACGAGTCGGCCGGGGGGGATTTTTGGCTTGGCCAGTAATCGCCGGAGATTACCTAACTCGCACACCTCCGGATTACTGGGGATTTGCCTCACAGGCACCCCCCCCCCCCCTCCCCTTCCGCAAGGTTAAGTAATGTACAAGTTTTCCTTTAGCCCAGCGAACTCTTGACTCTTTCATCATTTGTCTCTTTATTCATAAGGGGAAAGACCGCGTTTATTCATTTGGCTGGTTTATGTTCGTTTATTGAGTTATTTGGCCGGTTTATGTTCGTTTATTGAGTTATTTGGCCGGTTTATGTTCGTTTATTGAGGGAAGATGAGGATGTGGTGTTCCACCCCCGCGTGGGTATCCGATAATCGCTAATTTCACAACTGGTTCCCGTAAGCTGACGTTATTTGACGACGGCTGAGATCGAGCGACCGGTCGACACGACCACTTGTCGTCACGTGATGAACGACCCGCTACAACCTCTGGTGGCGAAGGTATGTACGTTGTACGTGGCTGTTCCGTTGATTGTGCCCCCACCCCGGGATGTTTGTTTGCTGGTGTGGATAGACGACATCCCCAACTAGAAGGAAGGCTAGGATAGACGAGGGATGGGGATAGCTTATGACACGACTCCTCCTCCTCTCCCCTCCCTCACGGGCGGCCATCTTCAAAAGGCCTCCACTCATAGGCCCCTCTTATCTGACCTTCTGTTTCCCCCGTGTGTGGTTCATAGTCAGCAACGCTACTAACCACCACAACGCAGAAGCTTTCAATCGTCTCCAAGTTGCTTTATGCCGTGCTCTTTTCCCACGTGTATATATATATATATATATATATATATATATATATATATATATATATATATATATATATATATATATATATATATATATATAATTCACAATAAAATTATTTAAGTTACTGGTAAAATTTAATAATAGAAAACGAAAGTACTGTCATGTGAGAGAACGATATTCTTGTAGGAGTAACTACTTCATTTTTGAGTTTCCTCCGACACAAACCTTTGAATAAAACATTTACACCTCGACGCTTATCGCCCTCTTATAGTGTAATATGTTACTGGTGTCTTCTTCTGTAGTGAACATGATGGTGAGAGATAGTGATGTCTTCCTCTGTAGTGAACATGACGGTGAGAGACAGTGGTGTCTTCCTCTGTAGTGAACATGACGTTGGGAGACAGTGGTGTCTCCTTCCCTAGTGAACATGACGGTGAGACAGTGGTCTTTCCTATGTAGTGAACATGACGGTGAGAAACAGTGGTGTCTCTGTAGAGAACATGACGGTGAGAGACTGGTGTCTCTTTGTAGTGAACATGACTGTGAGATAGTGGTGTCCCTATTGAACATGACGGTGAGAATATAACCCACGCAGTCATATTTGGTTATCGCAATACGATATGAAAAAAAACATTATATTTAGATCATGTTTTTAGTTCAAACATGCAAACTTGACAGCAAAATATTAGATAGTTTATAAAGTCAAAATGATGGGTGAGTTGTGCCTCACACATGACCGTTTTCTGTAACATGAATGGCAATCGTTTTCTGTAACGCTGCAGAAGACCGGGGTTTACGTTTTAGAAACACACCATGTGGAACATTTTGATGGGAGTTACTTGAGCGGGACGGGACGACCTCATGCTCAGCGGTCGTACCTTGAAGCTCACGGGTCGTAGGTCATCGTGGTCTTTGAAGTTAATTCACCCGCCGCCCAGGGAAAATGAGCGCGGTGAAAGACGTGCAGTGGTGGTGGTGGGGAGACGGTACGTCTTTATATAGTAACACGTTTGTTAAACACACGATTCATTCGAGGACTGAACGTGTATTATTTATAGCCATTTAACCTTTTCTTGCTCTTATATAATTTGTTATTGTATATGTTACTATCGTCTTTATAACAGCATCTCTTGTTTACTGGCAATATGTATTTTTTGTATAGTTTTCTTCAGTGAGATAGATTCATTCGCTTCTTGATGATAGATAATAATAGTATCGTATGATAGATGTAGATGAGAGGGCATACCTCCAGAGAAAATATGGTATAATACTTCCGTCATTTTGTTATGTGATCATTTCGTTATAAAGTATTACAAAGTCCTACAACACTTTTTCATATGTTATAAATCTGTCTGTTATCTCTCCTCCCCCTCCATGCCCACTGCGTGAGGGCAGCCTGCTTTACCACCGTCCCGTAGGGATCACATCCTGCTGCCATTTGCCCGGTGGTTACTGGGGAGGGGTGGGGCGGCTTGGCGGCGCGCCATAGGTATCTCCTTCCGACCCTCTCCATCTCTATACCTCCTGCTGGTGCAAGGTCCCCTGGGAAACAGAGGAATAAAGACCCACCCACCCATCCCTTTCTTTCGTTGGTCTTCGCTCTCGTGCCGTCGTGGCATCTGGTCTTCTGTGGGTGTTGTTTGGTTGGTTTGAAGACACAAGATATAGTACGAATTACATCCCCCAGGTTGTCTCTTATTAAGCCAGTTTAGATGAGGAGTTATGTATAGTTTCGTCTATTCGTCTCGTGTTCACGAGTGTAGAGACGACGAGTGACTCATTATCACAGGAGGAGGAGGAGGAGGAGGTTGTGGTGCACGTTTACGCGTCGTGTTCAAGGTGGAGTCGCTGCGACTGGCCGGACCAGGAACCATTCGAGTATCCAGCGAGTCTGGGCCGAGTGACGCTCCCGTTATGTGTACAACCCTTTATCTTGACCCAGTGGTGGTGTACCGAGAAGTAATTGAATGGAATGCTAAGAAGTAATCGTGAAGTCCCTCCTGATGGTAGTGTGAGTGATTCTGTTAATCACGGCAGAGACGCCGTATTGTATTTACGTGAATATCTCCTCCGACCTTTGTCACTTTATAAGTACGTCGATGGTGTGGTGGACACTTAACATTATAAGTACGTCGATGGTGTGCTGGACATTCCTTGTATCAGCTGCGACACGAGCACTTTCAAGGTCGGTATAGACTTGATGTGCGGGTCAGTATTTATAACTACATCGCCTCACCGTTGTCTTTTACCCCCTCCATTTCTGTAATGTTTACTTCACTGTGTCTAGCTAGTGTATCCCAGGCCAGTGCATCCTGAGGGGGAGTCCTCTCCCAGACCAGAGTATGACGCACCTCACTTGAGGACAGGGATAAAAGGATTTAAGAAAACCAAACATGTAAGTGAAAATATATTTGTTGACAATGGACGTGTGGTAACGTACAACGTAATACCTTTATTATCGCTGTGACCCAGCCAGGCCACGGCACGTACATATGGGTCCGTGACCCAGCCAGGCCACGGCACGTACATATGGGTCCGTGACCCAGCCAGGCCACGGCACGTACATATGGGTCCGTGACCCAGCCAGGCCACGGCACGTACATATGGGTCCGTGACCCAGCCAGGCCACGGCACGTACATATGGGTCCGTGACCCAGCCAGGCCACGGCACGTACAAATGGGTCCGTGACCAAGCCAGGCCACGGCACGTACATATGGGTCCGTGACCCAGCCAGGCCACGGCACGTACATATGGGTCCGTGATCTAGCCAGCCCACAGCACACGTACATACACGGCTGACTTGGCCGGCCACGGTCCGTACATATATAGCTATATAGTGAATGAGGTAAAGAGGTCAATCAAGGTCAACTCAGAAATCACATGTGACATTCAAATCAGAAAAAAAAAATATTGGTGACAAAATTTTCTGATACAAAAATTTTGATTGATCTGTTGGCATAGTTAACCAAAACACAAGCATTTCTAATCAAGATTGTATCTTACAAACAGCTGATGAGTCATTTTTATTTCTATCATTACATGAGATGATGCAAAAAACCTTCCTGTGAAAAATAATTTTTTAGTTTACAAACATTTGTTATTTACCCTGACTGTATGACTCATATATATATATATATATATATATATATATATATATATATATATATATATATATATATATATATATATATATATATATATATATATATATATATATATATATATATATATATATATATATATATATATATATATATATATATATACTCGCACTTATAAACTAACAGTGCATCTGGCAGACAAGTGTTGGGTGTACTTCATGATGTTCCTCACCCCCGGGGCACTAGTGAGAGAGAGGGAGGGCTACTCACACCTATAATCAACCCTCTTTTGCAAGTCACACATTTGTAGTAGTGTGTTTGGGAGTTTGAGGATCACTCGAGACACACTTGGTCAGTACGCGCCAGGAGAGGGCGTCCCAGATGAGGATGTAACTTTGCCCGTTTTGCCCGACGAAAGAAATGGTCCCTGGTACCGAGTGAGGCATCTTTAGGCTTGAAGGAATTACACAGCTGTGTGTGTGTGTGTGTGTGTGTGTCGAGTGAGGCTGGGGGTGGGTGGTGGGACGTGAGACTTTTGAGTGTTTGGTCCCCATGCGCGTCACGACCCCTCACTCCTTGGGACCCCCGGACGTTGCACGCGACCTACGGTAACCAAGAAGTGCAACTAACGCTTGCTACCAGACGACACCAAAGATCACAGCTCGGAATATGACTGACTTCTCTTTTTTTTTTCTTTTCTTTTGCATATTCGTCTTTCTTGCCTGAATCATTTACTCTTATGGTAGGAATAGTTGGGAGGAGGAGGTGGGTGTGGTTGGGGAGGACTCTCTATATACTATGCCTGTTACGTCGCGGCAGCAGGAGGCTGGGGGGGAAAAGGGGGGGAAGAAATGCATGAGATCCGAACATTTGAAAAAATAGACAAGAATGGAAGCTCTTTGTGATATCCACGCACAGCGCCGCCTCTTGCTCTGTGGCTGAACTAAATACTGACGTACGTCACAAGTAGACCAAGCGACGCAGACCTCCGTTATCTTTGTGCGCGAGAGGCTTTGAAAGATACTCCCTTCCCCCCTCCATGGCGAGAGAGAGAGAAATAAATAAATTACGGTAAATAAATAAGCTGTGCTATTCATAGTTCATAATGTCACAAAAGCATAAAAAAAAAAAAGGCATTGGAGTGGTTTACTGGTTTTCCCTCTTCTCTGAGGTCAGTAGTCCACGACTTCCAGAGTACAACAGTTCTCGGTCTTCTGATGATGACACGTTGGTGATGGGAGCAGAGGTTATTGCAATGAGACCAGTAGACAGGGTCTTGACCTCTGACCTCACCTGCCAAGACCCGGGGCTTGGCTTGACCCTCCTGCAGCAGAAGGATGTATTATATGTCAGTATATCATCATAAGGGAAGAGATCTTGTGTTTGCTGTCGACTTTCCTTCTCGTCTGACGTTTGACTGTCAGCGTGAGGAAGAGGCGTCCAAGTACTTGAGAGACGAGGGGGTGTGTGAGGTGGGTGGGAGTTGCTGTGTGGCACTTGAGGGAGTAGGGTGAGCCAAACACGACCCACTCACTTGTAACACTTGCTGAGGAAGAGTGGCAGGCACGTTCACCCAACACTCTTACAACTCAAGGAACATAGGAATTTTAACCATTTGCATCTGAGTCTTTGTGTAATAATAATAATAATAATAATAATAATAATAATAATAATAATAATAATTAATGGTTAAAAATAAGTGAGAACATAATCTGACCCTTAAATGCAGTTATCACCAACATTCTCAACAAACACTGTATAACGTGAGTCGTCCACATACGGAACATAAACGTTCATGCTGAGGATTTTGGCTGTATTGAGATCATGGAAATAACTTCCTTAGTTTCTTCGTAGGGGCATCCACGCCCGGGCCTGGAGAACCTGCTTGTCGACGCGACAAAGGCAAACCAAATCATGGAAATAAACTCGGGCGAGGATATGGGCCGGGGGGGAGGGGGGGTTATGGGTATTGGTCCTTCCAGTAGCTACCATGTTTCCAGATGATCACAGACGCACAAAAGTCAGTTCATTTCTCCTTTTTCTTTTTTTTTTTTTTGGCACCCTTAGCAAGGAGCTCGAGTTGAATTTGTGCTTAAGTTCTGGACCACACTTCGATGTCGCGGACACCTAGCGGATGAGGTGGCCATCTCGGCCGTCCTGCAGATGAGGCCACGGAGTGCCCCCTTGCCCACGCCCCGCACCCACCGGCCATTCAAGACTGGTGGTGGAGTTGGTGGGGGTGGGCGAGAGACGGTCTCGGGCCCTGGAGAGTGGCAGCGTCCATCATCACAGTTGTGCGTGGGTGGGCGGGTGAGAGGTGAGGCACAGCTCAGCACGAGTGGGGGTAGCTCTTGAGGAAGCTCCTGAGGGCCGGAGGCAGCGGGACGCTGATGGCGGTGCCGCTGGCGTTGAGGGCCAGGCGACACAGGTGCTGTAGCGAGGGCACTGCCTGCCGGAGGGGCTTTTTGATATCGATGGGGCTGAAAGTCTTGCCCTCGTGGTCCACCCACACCTGCGTGGACGTGACGCGCACGTAATGCTCGACCAGCGGTACCACACCTTCGAACTCGGGCATGTGTTTCTGGCTGTGTCCCGTGCAGTCCAGTCGGAACTTGCCGCAGGAGTAGTGGATCCGGACGCTAGTGGGGCCGTTGCGGGTCTGGACGCTGAGGGAGTACAGACACTGTGGGCTGGCGGAGTCCCGAAGGAGGAAAGTACCGACGGCAGTATCCTGCAGAAGGGCCGCCGCTTGGTCACAGGATAAAGCACCATAGTACCAGCCACTCTCCTCCAGGGCGCGTCTTGTCTGCGTCAGGACCTGACTGTCATCGGGTTCCTTGGGCGGCGGAGTGAGTCTGACGGAGGAGGAGGCGTCCATGGGAGGCTTCGTGTTGGGTGTGGCGGCGGGGGAGCTGCTGCGGAAGGGGTTGAAGCCTGCCTGGTTGTTGACCTTGGCGTCCGGAGAGACGCTGCCTCCCCTATCCGCCGTCTGCCCCTCTACTAGGCCCCCGCCTGACGTGTGTAGGGAATTCCGAACTTCCGGAACCGCACACGACGCCTTGGTGGCGCAGGTGCGGAACGTCGGGCAGGCGTGGGGACAGGCGAGGCAGCAGAGGACATGGCAAGCATCATGTTGCACGGGCAGGCAGGGCCGCACCCCGGTCAGACCCCCAACCTGGAACATCCGACCGCATACGTAAGGCGGCTGGACGCCCCCAGGGGCCAGGTGCGCCGCCGACACCCAGTGGGCGGAGGCGGTGCAGGGGGTGAAGACAGGGGGCGACGATGGGTGAGGGGTGGGAGTCTGGAGGGTGGGCAGGGCCGTGGTCAGCCCAAGATGACACCCGGGGCACACCAACATCCTCACCTGCAACACAAAACAACACATTAGTTCATGACGTCCTCCCACAACACTGGGGTCTGTTACGAAGTGTTACCTGTCATCAAACACCTACCTGAACAGATGTGTACCTTAGTATCTGGTAGCTACACGTATTTCCCATCTTATCACCAACAAAAAAAAAGAAACCTTAACTTACAACACTCACAACCCCATGTTCCATCCATCCCCTCCCCCCACCTCACTGCCACAGGAGGGTACAGCAACAGAGTAAATGATCCTCGGTAATGAGAGAGCGTCCAAGACCTCCTCTCTCTCTCTCTCTCTCTCTCTCTCTCTCTCTCTCTCTCTCTCTCTCTCTCTCTCTCTCTCTCTCTCCTTTCCGTTCCGCGAAACACACGTTCGTGGAAGATTTGGTCGTCAAAAGCAGATCCAACAAACAGCGTCGCCGGCTCCTAGTTACCTTCCCCTAACAATTACACCGTAACCCGAACCGCTGCCTTGAACAGCTCGTGTTGTGTTGAGGTGGGAAGGGGAGGAGGAGGCATGTGCATCCCCTGGTTCATGTGTCCATGAAATCCTCTCTCTCTCTCTCTACTCCCAAAATGCTCACACCACATCCCTCAACTCACAATCATCTTCACACTTCAAAAATCCCTAAATTCATATCTCCTTAAAAGTCCTTCTAACGCCAGTTCCCCATTCCCCTGAAATTTCTTTCCTCAAAATCCCTCCTTCATAATCCTTACGGAATCCCTAAGATCCTACTCTGTCCCAGTCTCCATTCCCTACATTCATCATTCCTCCCCATGTTCCCTTCCCACCCCTCAATCCCACTCTCTGTAACGGGTGCTCCGTCAGTCGTGGCGTCTGGTCCTCCTGCAGCCGAGGGAGTGACATTCCCGGAACACTCCTGGAGGTGCAGTGGCCGGCCGTGGGGGGTCAGGAGGCACTCAGGTGGAGGGGGAGGCGGCCGGGTGAGGGGAGTGGGGAACGGGGGAGGAAGGGTCGGTAGGAGATTGGAGGAGGGGGGGGTAAGTGGAAGGGGAGGCGGTGGGAGAGTGTTAGACTGGGAGGAGGGTGGCTGGGGGGGGGGGGAGAGGGACTGGAGTGGCTGGGGGAGAGAGGGAAATCCGATCTAAGCCCCAGGAGGTGAACCATGGAACTCTTTGTTTGGAAGTGGTGTCTTCCCGCCCGCCCGTCGCGTCTCTCTCTCTCTCTCTCTCTCTCTCTCTCTCTCTCTCTGTATATGTGTGTGTGTGTGTGTGTGTGTGTGTGTATGTGTGTGTACGATTACATTCATCGCAGGCCACCGAGGGAGTAGCTAACGAGCGTGCACACGACTCGTGACGCGTCTACCAGCGTGGGACGGTGACGAAAGCCTGTCACGCCTGTGTGTGGCAGGGCTCGAGAATGGCAGTAGTAGCCCCCCCCTCACGCGGTAATGTTCCCTACGACTGAGATTTTCGAGCTCTTGTGTAAATTGCGTGTCTGTGCCAGTAAACGGGAAGCGACATCCTGGTAGATTCCCTTCCTGCCTTCTTGATCCTGTCCCCCAGCAGCATCCGGCTAAATTCGTCCATGACACAGCGGCGACGTACGTCAGATGTTTTTCCTGATACAGATTTCTAGTGCTCGTCCGCTGCCATTCACTCCCTCCGCTGCTTTCTGGAAACTATAGCCCCCCACGGAAGGGAGCGATGAGTATATAACCATAAACCACAGGAAGCACAACTTAATCTTCCAGGGTTCAAAGACATGAGTCATTCTAAGGTCTCAGATCAGTCCCCAGCGAGGCGTTTGACTGAAAAGGGGGAGAGAGAGAGAGTTCAGTTTCCACGCTCCCCCAATATAGCGTACCACCACTCACGCCTCTCTCTCTCCTCCCCTTTTGGTCTACCAAGAACTACCCTTAGAAATTTTTTTCCCGGTAAAGCTTAGCGTTAGCCAGCCACATGTCGCCTCAAATTCTTTTGATTCTTTAAATTTTGCGTCAGAATGATAATTTAGCAACAATAAGGGTATATTAATCCAGTAACAAAAGAACAAGTAACCAGCTAAAAATATGTCGTTATGGCCAACAATAGTAGCTTTTGAATCGTACGTCGGCCAGCGGCGGCCGGCAGCATCGCATTCCGTGAATCAGCTGACACAGTTGCCGGCGGTCGCTGGTTGCCAAGCTTCTCCCAGCACAAGCCACTTTCACTGCACGTAAATACATGGTTTGGATTCCTCGCTTTGGTCGATTTCGCATAGGTAATTTGAGTCATATTGCTCAGTATTCCTAACGTATGTTTCGTTACTCTATTAGGATTACTTAACTGTGGAAAACGGGGACCTAATCACAAACGACCATGAAACAATGTATATCTGTCGCCGGAACATACTGGCCTTTCTCAAAATGAAAAAAAAGACTATTTCCTAAAATGATTATGAATCTCGGCGTTAACAAGAGAAATCTATAATTTTCCATCCTTTCCCTCATATCAACAAGGTTAAACATGGGCAGCAAAATTCTGCAGTTTATAAAAACTAAACTGCTCGTGTGGAACGAGATCTATCGTCAGCATGGTATAGACTCAGGATACAGCTAGCAGTTGACGAGGTTACACACACAACAGCGAGTGGGGTCAAGACACTGGGGGACCAGTGTAGCCGTTGGCTAGACCAGGCAGAGCAGCCCGCGGGCTGGACATGGTTGTTGGACAGACTGGCAGATACCTAACGTTTGGCAAGGGACACGGCGTCTGGGAGAGGCGACGCTGTCAGGGGGGGGGGGGGGGGGGGGGGGGGGGGGGGAAGAGGGAGGGAGAGAGAGAGAAGCAAGGAGCCATCGGTGCTATTCCTGGATGTCGGTGGATTCATCACATTCTTTCGATATGAAAATGAATGTCCTTCGCCCTCGCGTGCCGTGTTTTGCTGTTAAGGGAGCCATGATTAAGGCAAGCCCCTCCTACCTCGCTCCGAGGTTCCTGGAAGTACTGACACCGGGTTAAGGCTATGTTAATGATGACCCCAGACACCCTTGGCTACTGCCGGTAACCGCTAATTGGCATGAAGACGATGTTTCCATACTACGGGGCTCACTACACCCTACAAAAGTCAACAAAAAGTTATCCTTTTAACATTGGGGGAACTTCAGTCCGACAAATTATATGGTTCTTCCAAACTAGACACCTGCGATAGTAACATCACATGAAAGGAAGTAAATGCAGACAATTTGTGTCGGAGCGCGGCAGAGCACGGATAGCAAAACAGTATTCAAACACCAGGGAGGCGGCTGCGATTCTCGGAAATTTGGCGGGAACAGGTCGGTTATGCCACGAACACCTTGGCTTATCAACATTCTAAACAAACTGTGGCTCCGCACGACCACGTATGACGACTGCTGGTCACATTTCTCAGTTTGAATCATTCTCCCGAGGAAACCTGACTCGCAATCCAGGTCTTTGGCAAGCAAAAAGGACATATATCGACTATAACAATGAAACAGGAATTGGAAAATTGGCGTTTCATACATTTACTGGAAGTAACATTCAGGCGAAGTGGTATAATTGTGCCTTAAACACGCTTCACTAATGATGAACAATGAATTACTTGTTGGTATAGAATAAAAATGAATATAGCATACAAGACCCATTAAATGGAAAGTTAATGGGTTTCTGTATGAAATTATTCCGTAACCTGCAATCGTACAGTTCGTTATGAGAAACGTACGAAAGCCAGAGACACCTCTAATACACTCTGGACTGGCGGATTCCATGAATGAGATTACACAAAAAATACGTCTCCTGCAGGGTTGCTACATGTCGCTTTGGGCTCCGTTTACGGTACCGGTTGCCACGAGAGATTTAAATGGAATTAAATTCTTAAAGAATACTGGATATAGACAGGGTGGAACCATATAGCGGCTGGGGTGCTAAGGTTTCATATATGAACGACCGAACGCGAATGATTTCACAACCTGGATATAAAGACTATCTCCGGTAATTCTTATATATAAAGTGTCCAATTAAACAGTCAGCACTCCGTCATTGAACAAATTCTGAAAACTGGGGTTAATACGTGCCGGGAAGCCCTCCCAGTTTACTGCCTGGGTTACCCTACATGAAATTCGTGTCGGATCGAACAATTCTTCTCGTTTAGATTCAGCAGGTCAAAACCTCTCCACAAAAATTCACTCTTAGCAAGCGTTGGGTTCTGGCAGGGAAAATACACCACCAAAATACTAGTGTGGGCGAGTATGTCTTTAAAAAATAAACATATCATCCAGCGAAGCTACGTACATTTAATACTTTTTCTCCCTTCAACGAACGGGTTGTTCTCCCTCAAATCTCACTCTCCTCTCTTTCTCAGCATCGACAGCACTTCCTCCACCATCTCCACTGTCCACCTCAACATCCTGTGTCACACGCCGTTTCCCCACCACGCAACGTACCCTACAACCGTCTCTCTCATCATCATCTCTGCATCATCATCATCATCATCATCCCCTACTGCCTCATTATCTCCCCTCCCCTGCTCCCTCATTATCAACCCACCTCTCCTCCCTCATTATCACCCCACCCCTCCTCCCCATCGCCAGCGAGACGTCTCCCCTCCCCCTTCCTCTGTAACTCCGCCATTACCTATTGTTTCTCGGAACAGCAACAAGAGGCTTGGCTGCGTCTCTTTGTCTCTCTCTCTCTCTCTCTCTCTCTCTCTCTCTCTCTCTCTCTCTCTAACCTTCCTGTGGCTTGCCTCCTTGTCTGCAGGAGGGAGATGGTTCGTAAAATGCAGGACTACGGAAGAAAAAGAAGGAAACAGAAGCGAGAGGGGATACTACGGCACATGAACTAGCGTCCATGGCGAGAGAGAGAGAGAGAGAGAGAGAGAGAGAGAGAGAGAGAGAGAGAGAGAGAGGAAGCGGGAGCCAGCCAGACTCCCTCCTCCTCTCTCTGGAACAAGGGGGGGCTGCCACAACGACCGCATCCCAGAAGCACAGATGACGTTTGAGACCCGCAGTATACGTACACCATACACGACGATGCGACGGGGGGGAGGTCAAGTCACGTCTGGCGTCTATATAAGCTGGGACGCTCCGGGTAACTCAATAGTGGAAGGTTAGGTTCAGACGAACGCCCCCAACATACATCAATCCGCGGATCTTTGGCGGAAATTGCCTCCCGGTCGATACCATGTATGATGATCCGGGGAAAATCCTCACATCAGCTACGTTTACAACAGTCCTCATGACAGTGTCGCCCTTGTTTTGATATGGCGTTTTGAAGAAGCGCCTCGTTTTACACTGCATGTTGGTGAGCTTTGTCACCGGGAAAACATACGATGCATTTTTGAAGAGACCAGAATTAAGAATGTCAACATCGTTTCCTACTACTACATGATACATGCAGTCTTGTTCAATCTGTGTTCATACTGATAATTGTGGCATATCTTAACATAGTGTACTGATCATTGTGTCTACCCCATAATAATTATAAATACTTCATATCAGACACAGCTTAAAATCATATAACAAAAACTTATTGTATTAGTCTGTTACAAATATAAACAATCATAATAATATCCTTTACAACATTCATCTATCTCTACACAATGAATTTAAAATTTATTGATTCATGCACTTAATATTACAACCAAAGACTAATTTTATGAGATCAAATTTGTGGCTATACTGACCTTCCAATGAGTATTAAATCCTGGGATAAAAATGTCCAGAGTATCTGGAGAATGTGTAGAGTACTTGCAGAATGTGTGCAGTACCTAAAGAATGTCTGGCGTACTCTGCAGAATGTCTTGAGAGAATTTGGAGAATGTCTTGGAGTGCTTCTCACACTCGCCACTTGCACACGTCAGAACCTTGTCTCTTTGACAGAGTCCAAGAACTATTTTGATTATTTTTTTCCAGCACTTTTAATATTCACATCTGATATATTGGGAAGCACTTGCAGTTACTTATATTCCTCGAGCGTAACTATCTGTTGATCGTTCCAAGTTGGTTCGTACACACCACTGTATTTCACACGTGTCTACACGAGTGATCCTCGCACACTTGTTGGACTTCTTGAGCCGGACGCGTTCAGACGGGACCGTATGTACGAACAATCCATTCCTGGTTAGTGATGTAGGGTGTAATGTGCGTCCTATGAGCGTTAGTATCGCTGAGCGGTGCGGAGAGAAGTGCTGGCGTCCTCCACAATGGCTGAGCGGTAACTGACGGCGCCCAGCCATGGGCCAGTCGAGGGAGCCGCGAGCGTCCCGCACCGATCCAAGTCTCGCACTGAGGAATTCTTGGTAAACCGCTAACTCGACGGTTCGGCGACTCGCTTCATATCGCTTACAACACCGTATCTTCTCGCTAAGCCTTGGCCGCTCATTGTGGGCGGTTGGGGTCGGGGAAGGAGAGGGAGGGAGGGAGTCGTTTCAGAGTAGGTTGAAAGATTTGTTCGTGGCGGACACGTGGAAGAAGTTGAGATAGCTGGGGAGAAAGTTGTGGGAGCTGGAATTCTTGCGTGGCTATGTAAGGCGTTCTGAGAAGCCTTATCCATGCAGGGCAGGGCCGCTGATGATGGCTGGTGGAGCCTTCTCGGGAGCACTGATACTCTGTCGGGAACAGAAGAAGAAGACGGTAGTTGGAACAGAGAGCAGTCATTGCTGGTTGGCTCTCGATAACTTTCGTGTTTTTCGACAGACGGATGTTTCCGGTGCGTCTCAGGGTACAGCCGACATGACTAGTAAAAGCTCTGGTTACAGGAAAATGCTGACTTACATACAAGTCTCTCTTGTGTCATGTATTCTGACCTTTTTATCTGTCACGACGTAACGCTTTATAACCGCCCTTCAGCACGACGTTGCGACCCTCAACCACGACGTACGGTACGACCCTTGGTCACGACGTTACGACCATGAGCATTGTGGCCCGGCCTTTTGGGGTCAGGTCAAAGGTGAGGCTATCCTTACCCAAGAGTCGCACAGTCGGATTCTAACGGTCAAGCTTGTATTATGTCATGGAAGTGGAGACGTACACTGGTTATACTAATCAGAGGAGAGACCACTCGTTCGAAAATCCAGACTCTTTTTAAGCCTGTTTTTTTTTTTGTTCCACGGGAACAAGTGAATGGTTCTCTTACTGTCCATATCTACGACCCCCTCCATCCCAAGGGGGCTCAACACTCATCATGCTCTCCGTGGAGGGTCACAGAAGGGAACAGGGCGGGCGTCTGGGTATACTGCAGGAGCAAAAAGCTGTTTTTTGGGGGGAACCCACCTTAGTACTTGCTGGGATGGCAACATTAGGATGGCGACTGTATAAGGAGTGGCAGTAGAGGGGCCTGAGTTACTTCACGGTGAATAATCTCCTCTCAAGGGTAGAGAAGGGAAGAAGCAGTGTTGAATGCAGTAAGGTAAGGTACGGAGACCGAAATGGACATGCATGCGAAGAGGATGATCAGCTGAAATCGGTTGGGAACTGTGATTGGTTAGTGAGTTGTAGAGTGGAAGGCCTGAGTCCATCCTTATGGAAAATGATACAAAAACATCACATCTTTTTTTTTTTAGGCATAGAAGGGCAAAAAGTGCCAGAGAAAATGGGACGAGGATGGAGTAACACGGACGAGCGGTAAGCCCACTTTTCATCGTAGTAGTGAAAGTCGTAGATGAAGGATCGCGTTGGAGAGTACAGTTAGGAGGACTGTTGTGTGCAGCCCAGACGGTGTAAACAACCGCGTTTCGGAGGCTAGGCGATGTAAACAGACGGAGAGCAGAAGACATCTAGACCAGAGGAGACTGGATATTGACGCAAGCGGGAGGCGAAGATGGCAGGTGTAAGCCGTAAGAGTTGCTGCTGAGGGACATAGAAATGGTAGACACAAGAGTGACTACAGAAGCATGGGTGAGACACAGACATAGTGACGGGAAAGTGAGGAAGGTGAAGGTGAGATTATCACATAAAGAGGGGAGTATAGACACTAAGA
The DNA here is from genome assembly GCF_036320965.1 of Panulirus ornatus. NCBI lineage: Eukaryota > Metazoa > Arthropoda > Malacostraca > Decapoda > Palinuridae > Panulirus > Panulirus ornatus. Next base: position 9,856,367 of record NC_092291.1, read on the forward strand.
ATCTGCTAGATTGATAGAAAATGCAAGTGTCTTTGACGTGTGTGTGTATATATATGTATATATATATATATATTCATACATATATGTGTATGTATGTGTGTGTGTGTGTGTGGAGAGAGAGAGAGAGAGAGAGAGAGAGAGAGAGAGAGAGAGAGAGAGAGAGAGAGAGAGAGAGAGAGAGAGGACGGTAAGACACCATTACTCGCGGTTCATAACACAGACCTTAGTGGGTTAAGAAAGTTAAACAAGTTAAGAGACAATAAGAAAGTGATTCGTACCCAATAAAAATGTGAAGGCGGTCAAGAGGCAAGACAGATGATCATCCTGGAGGTGGTTAAGAAGCAGGTTGAACGTGCGGGGTCTGAGGGAGACAAGGCGAGACCTTCCTTACCTGATTGAGGGACAGAGAAACGTATGTCCTCAGCAGATGTGTCTGGAGTCGTGTGGTGTTCGATGCGTGTGCGACGGTCTGTACGTACGTACGAGGGACGGCCTGCCTGGTGCTGGGGAAAGGAGTGTAGAGATATGGGAAAGAAAGATCGCTGACAAAATAATGTAAGATGCGACTGTGTTTTTGACAATAGTTGTGATGGTGGTCGTATATTACTATTGTTATAACTGCTGTTACTTGTTGTTATTGATTGTTTGGCCTTACATTATTATTATTATTGTTTGTTATGCTCTACATTATCATAATCATCATTAATATTACTTAAGCCGTATACTCCTATAATCATTATTGTTATTGTTATTATCATTATTATTATATTTATTATTATTATTAGTATTATTATCATTATTATTATTATTATTATTATTATTATTATTATTATTATTATTATTATAACCTGGAGGATCTCCCGTTCATCACCTCCGCCTCTGCAGCGCTTGGCTGGTCAGCGGCTCCGTTTTCTGTGTGCCGGTGAGGACGTCATCCCGCGGGCACGTATTACCAGCTCAAACCAGTTCACCCGCCTCCGCTCCTCACCCCCTCTACCTGGGGGTCGATCCTTGGTACCCAAGTTCACCACCGGCTAAGGGTAATGACCACAACGTTGCACTACCCCGCCCTGACCTCCTGGGTACTGGAGTTGGATGCGTGTGTCGTCCCATGAGTGAGGTCAGGGCGGAGAGGGAGGGATGGTCGACCCGATGACGCTGTCATTCGTTAGCGATGTGAAAGCCGGTATGCCGAGTGCCTGCTTTGTCGAGCTTCCTCCTGTGTTAACTGCGCTTGCTCAAGCCTTGCGCTGTTGGCGTTGCTCTGCTTGACGCACCAGAGCTCAAGACTTGGTCTGCTAACCATATAACCAACGGGCTACTGACGCCGTCTACCTAACGACCGACCTACTAACAAGTGGTTAGACGAGGAGTGCTCTCGTCTTCCTGTGAGGAGTACTTCATGGCCTACTGACACACCTTCCCTCCCTCCACCCTCTCTCTCTCTCTCTCTCTCTCTCTCTCTCTCTCTCTCTCTCTCTCTCTCTCTCTCTCTCTCTCTCTCTCTCTCGTTCCTGCTGAACCCGACCTGCGCTGCTAACACCCCTACTGACTGACAGTGCCGCTGCTCTCGCAAAGAGGCCTCTCTCTCTCTCTCTCCTACCCAGATTGTTCTAGCGATACTACTTAACACACACACACACACACACACTCACACACACACACACACACAGATGGTACCAAAAAGAGAACATTCACCAGTGTTACTCGTTCTGAGAAGAGGAGAGAACAACTTTCCCTGGGCTTCTAACAAGGAGATTAAGGTTACGAGAGACGACTTATTGAAGTCTCTTCCTCACAGAGAGGTAGTTGAAGTCCTTGACTCTCCCTGGGGAGAGATGGATGGCGTCCTAGCTACATTTCTTCGTTGTATATCAACTGACTGTTGTATTTCTCTCTTGTGTCTCTCCTGATGATGTGATTATTACACGAAAGTGCACTTGGGAACTTTTCCTCTTGAGATAGGTGGATGAAATTCTGTCCTTTTGAGACAGATGGATTCCCCTTCCCTTCATGAGGTAGTTGGAGCCCCTTTTCCTTCATGAGATAGATGGAGTCCCTTTCCCGTCACGAGATAGATGGAGTCCCTTTCCCGTCATGAGATAGATGGAGTCCCTTTCCCGTCATGAGATAGATGGAGTCCCTTTCCCGTCATGAGATAGATGGAGTCCCTTTCCCGCCATGAGATAGATGGAACCACTTTCCCTTCATGAGATAGATGGAGTCCCTTTCCCTTCATGAGATAGATGGAATCCCTTTCCCGTCATGAGATAGATGGAACCACTTTCCCTTCATTCATTCTTCACAATCCTCCGTTTCCGAGAACACTTGCGGTCTATACCGTCTGGTGATTGTGAATGCCCGCGTCGTTTTGCTTCGACAACACGAAGGAAAAGAACTGATGGGGACTTTAAGATTCGACCTTATAGTTCCCGTAAGAAGCTGCCATGATGAAGGGTTGTGTGTGTGTGTGTGTGTGTGTGTGTGTGTATGTATGATAGGTGGGGCAAGTAGATGTCATGCCGATCAGGTGCTTCGGGGAAGCGATGAAAGTAACCGATGCAGAGCTGTGTGTGTGAGTGAGGAAACTTGTGGTTCGCGGACGAGGTTAGCAAAGTGAGGCTCAGCTTGACAAGAGTCGTGAGGGGAGGAACCAGACACACACACACACACACACACACACACACACACACAAACAAACACACACACACACACACACACACATCAGATAACCTGATGTAAGGGACAAATAGAGTGAACAGTACGTGGCTTATTGCTTCTCTCTCTCTCTCTCTCTCTCTCTCTCTCTCTCTCTCTCTCTCTCTCTCTCTCTCTCTCTCTCTCTCTCTGTCAAAAGCCAGAGTTATATATTCTCAAGGTCCCCCTCTAGTGCGAGGGAAGGCGCCCTTCCGGCTGTCCCATTGGCCTGGCCAAACGCTCAAGGTTGTGGAGGGGAAATAGGGATCACGTAAACACGACGACGGGTCAGCAAGCGTGTTCAGTCACCAGGTCTGTGCGTCCACACCCACACCCGCCCCCGCGCCCGCTGCCTCCTTCGCCGGAGCTTCCGTTCCACATAGAAGGAATTCGTCCAGGTCACTGTACCTCTGCGTCGGGACACGCAGAAATCAGGGACGTGTGTGTGTGTGTGTGCGTGTGTGTGTGTGTGCGTGTGTGTGTGTGTGTGTGTGTTTGTGTGTGTGTGTGTGTGTGTGTGTGTGTGTGTTCGCTCTAGCTTACTAAGCTGTTTGCTGTGTTTTCATTGTTGATATCATGATACAATGCTTTTATTATGACTGAAGGATGAAAAAAGCTTTAGTATTCCCGGATGAAATATAAGAGGATTTGTGTGTTTTAAACAACAAGAACAACACCAGGCGTGTCTGTGTTTGGTTATGGTGTTAAGTGTAGTTCCCGGAACACGGTATTGACCTGATTATTGCTTGTACAGCCTACAGTCTCTCTTCAAAGTACTTCAGTCAGCATACCTCGGGCGCGCGCCGGAGGGAGGGGGATGTGCTATTTCACGTGTCCGCGGCGGGGGGTGGCGACGGAAATGGATGAAGGCAGCAAGTATGAATATGTACATGTGTATATATGTATATGTCTGTGTATGTATATGTATGTATACTTTGAAATGTATAGGTATTTATATGTGCGTGTGTGCGCGTGTATGTATATACATGTGCATGTGGGTGGGTTGGGCCATCCTTTCGTCTGTTTCCTTGCGCTACCTCGCTAACGCGGGAGACAGCGACAAAGTATAATGATAATATATATATATATATATATATATATATATATATATATATATATATATATATATATATAAATGCACCAGTTAGTACTGGGTAAGCTGCTGCGTCACATGGTTACTATGTGTGGCACTTGGCAACTCGAGGGTAGGCCGTTGTGATAACTCTTTCTTTCCTCACGCCTCGAATCCACAAACATTTGCATAGCCCTGATATATATATATATATATATATATATATATATATATATATATATATATATATATATATATATGTACATTAATTAAGTTATCTGCATTCCAGCCATTGATTAATGAAAACATTCTGAGCAGTGTTAATTAACCGTGTTATCCGGCTAGCTCGCTGTGTGGGATAATACCTTTTGATCAACTCCATCTCTCCCTGACGTGGCCGAACCAGGGGGCGTGGTGGTGGGGGGGGGGGGGGATCGCTCTCATACAGGGTTCTCTTGTCGGGGGGGGTGAGGGAGGGGGAGGGGGTGTTGTTGTTGCATTCAGGGCTCTGAGTGTAGTAGTGCAGATACAGTAGGGTCGTGTGATCAGCAGGCAGGACGCTGCCCTGCCTGCACCAAGGCTGAGCACTGCTGCTGGTGCGGCGTCCGTCCTCGACGGATCTCTCTCTCTCTCTCTCTCTCTCTCTCTCTCTCTCTCTCTCTCTCTCTCTCCCCGGAATGAGACTTGAGGGGGTCTGCCGGGAGATGGATAATTGCGTCTTCCAGGAAGGACAAGAGGGAAAGGAGGTTATAATGTGATTCTTAGACGCGGCGGGGTAAGGGGATATTGATAAAGGGATCTGTGGTCTGCTGAGAGAGAGAGAGAGAGAGAGAGAGAGAGAGAGAGAGAGAGAGAGAGAGAGAGAGAGAGAGAGAGGCGCGACGTGATGGTCTCAGGTGGCCATATCTGGCTGGGTAGGGTACGGGGTTGTACGTTCTGTCCCCACCTTATTAACACCTACGTATTTACCCGATTCATTGCAACTTCTCTCTCTCTCTCTCTCTCTCTCTCTCTCTCTCTCTCTCTCTCTCTCTCTCTCTCTCTCTCTCTCCCCAAGGCGGGGTGGGCGGTCAGGAAGCCAAGCTGTGCCATCATCACTGTGTTACCGAGAAATCAGACAGCTGATAAGAGAGAAGATAAGGCCGACGGCGTATCTGTGTTCCTGCAGCTGGTGTTGAGAGTTCGCGGGAAGAGAGAGAGAGAGAGAGAGAGGAAAAATTATTGAATCAGGTGGTGATTAATGGCGCTTCCCAGGAGATTAATCATCGATTAACACGGGATTCCAAGTTTCTTTGGAATAAATTGGACGATTTTGACTATGGTAGAAAAATGATCACGTAGACGTTTATGAATATATATATATATATATATATATATATATATATATATATATATATATATATATATATATATATATATATATATATAAGACCATTTGGTAAATAATTTTTTATAGTGTTTCCTGACCCGTTAGCCTGACCTTTGACCTGACCCATAAATTTGGATCAGGGCACTGACTTTTCGTAAGTGTTGTCACGTCTTGACCAAGGGTCGTCGTACCTTTTCGTGTCCAAAGGGTTGTACGGGTCGTGCTCCAGGGTTGTGCCCTTCACTTAAAAAGTTCGTACTGTCGTGCACGAGCGTCGTACCGCCGTGCTCAAGGGTCATAGGGCCGTGCTGAAGATCTGTACCGCCGTGCCTGTAACGGGCCGGGGCATACACACGAATCACAAAGAACACAAGTACAGTGTCACGTGAGACCTTTCCCATGGCTGTAAGATTTCCTGTAATGAATATTCATTTTTTCCTTGAGATGTGTGGCTACGTATTTCTGAGAGACGTTGGTGTCGTAAGTAGGTATTACACAGCTCAACTACTTACACTTACTTACTTAGCTACTTATACTTACTTTACTTATACTTACCTAACTACTTACACTTACTTAACTACTTACACTTTTTTCCTTAACTACTTACACTTACTAATTACTACACCTACTTAACTACTTACATTTACTAATTACTTACACTTACATAACTACTAACTTATACCTTCAACACATCTACAACGCGTTATAACATGCTAATCTTTACACAATCTACCCAGTTACAGATCTATTTAGTCATAATATCTACCAGCCATCTACTTACTACCTACTGACCTACCTACCTTCCGTAACCCACACGACCTCCACGGTGCGGCCTGGCCCTGGCTGGCTCTACCCCTACCATGGGTGTGTACTGCACTGTAGGAACCTTCAGTGTTTACATCATCGTGTTTTCATTATACACACACACACACACTATACCTCAGACCCCGTTGTTGCGACGTTTGGGTAACGCTTCTGTTGCGTGTATTTCCAGAGTCACATGATGTTCCCTGTAGCGTGTTATTGTTATTTTGATTTATTTTCTGGTAATCTTGAAATGCATTTAGCAGCGGGAGAGTTGGTGTGTTCTGGGGCGTAGTTATCTTGGGATAACGAGAATTTTCTTTGGTTACTGTGTGATATATAACCACCTCATTCCCCCATTCCCCCCCCCTAACTCTGTCGTAACTTTCGTTCTCCTCGTTTCATATCGGAGGTTGACTTGGGTTGTCGTTAATTAACCGAGGCTCATAATGTAACGAGGGAAGTACTAGGTATATTAAACGATTCCACGAATTACAGGTTGCAACGATAACAGTGAC
>NC_092291.1:9867826-9877826 GCF_036320965.1 Panulirus ornatus
CCGCCCTCACACAAGATACAACGTAGATTACCGAGGCCGAGGTATTTTCGAGAACAGGATTCTCACAAGAAGCGGAAGCAACGGTGCCCCTCCGGACTCCCATCAGGGGTGAGGGGTGGCGACTGCTTCTGGCAACCGGTTCCAGACGGGAATGTAAGAGAAACGTTTCATTCCTGTCCATGACGCTGTTGGTCAGGCCAGGTGACCCTCCCCGCTCCCGCCCGCCCCACGCTTGCCTGCCTGCCTGCCTCCCTGCCTCTCAACCCGACCCTGAAGCCATGTTGGTCCTGTGGGGCCGCCGTGCAACACTCGACGTAAAACAACTGTCTACCCAACCAGGTCGTCCGGTCAAGAAGTCCTCAGACCTGGTCATCCTGAAGCCCTGACTTGTACATCCTGAAGCCCTGACCTGTACATCTTGAAGCCCTGATTTGTACATCTTGAAGCCCTGACCTGTACATCTTGAAGCCCTGACCTGTACATCCTGAGCCCCTGACCTGTACATCCTGAGCCCCTGACCTGTACATCCTGAAGCCCTGACCTGTACATCCTGAAGCCCTGACCTGTACATCCTGAAGCCCTGACCTGTACATCCTGAAGCCCTGACCTGTACATCCTGAGCCCCTGACCTGTACACTCTCAACCCCTGACCTGTCGACATTGCATCCAAGTCGGTAATATTCCATAGGTCAGACATGCCGGACTCCCTCCCCGTGATGTACTGGTCACCGACGGAGGGGCACTCCAGTGTTCGATTCCGTCCCCCGTCCCGCCCTCATCCACGAGACAGGACAGACGGGCGTTCGTGGCCGACCAGCTCAACGTTGTGACAGTGGCCAGTAATTCAACGTAATCCCCCGACCGACCACAAAGATGTTCCTCACCACTGAACTTCACAGTCGAGTTGGTCGTGTGGTGCCCACAATAGATGACTACAGGCAAAGCTCACACCCGGGGTTATTGCTGCTACTCCTGCATGCTCAATGATTATATATATATATATATATATATATATATATATATATATATATATATATATATATATATATATATATATATATATATAAACGTCCAGAGAACGTTCGCGTCGGTGGAGGCGTGTTTGTGTGTGTATTTATTGATGTGTGTGTGTGTGGGTGTTAGTCTGTGTCTGTGTTTGTGTGATGGATTGAAAATAACAGCAATATATATATATATATATATATATATATATATATATATATATATATATATATATATATACAAGAAAACCTTGTGTCAGAGTCGATTGTGGACGTGAGGTAACACGGGAGGTACTGGTGCAGGAGGGGAGCGTCCTGCGGCCAAATGTATTTGTGATCATGATTGATTATACACTCGATCGAGTCCCTCACTTGAAACACTCGTAACCATTGAGTGTCTGTTGACGAGACTGTGCAATGAAGGCTTTCTGAACCACTTCACTCTCGGGATTTTTTCTTATGTTGCACGGGTTCAAGGTTCGCTTGGGGCCTTCCAACAGTGGCGCTTGAAGTGTGTGTGTGTGTGTGTGTGTGTGTGTGAGGATCCTCGTAATTCAAGCGTTAGCGTTGTCTTAACCGAGCGACGTAAACGCTACCAGACTTGCGTCTGTCTTTGGGTGCTGCTGCTTTACGTTGCCTACCGAATTCGCTGTAATACCTGTGTCTGTGTTCTGGTGGCAGGCTCTGACGTAAGCCATACAGGTCAATCGTGGTTGAACACGACAGAAGAAGGAAAGATGTAGTCCCATTATGGTCATATTTAGATACATTGTCGATAGGTTTCTCGCACTTAACGTAGAGAACCCAACAGAAAAGCTTTGTCTGTGGCGTTCCTGTCCGTAATTATAGGCAGATGAGATCATGAGTTGGAGGTTGTAGGAGCGGGAGGAGGGCAACCTTGGAGAGGTCGTCTGTGCTACAGGGGCGAGTGTTTACGAGTGTGTCTTGAGGCTGTGACACGCACCGGAGCAACACGAACACCGGGGGAGTGGGTGGGTGGAGGCAAACGTGTCTTCCCCTCCGTCTGTGTCGTGATGGACACATGTTATCTCGTGCACGCCATCAGGACGCCCAGGAAACACGGCCTCCACACCTTACCCTCGGCGGCCGCGTCGGGAGACTCCTCCTCCTCCTCCTCCTCCTCCCTCTACCACCGGTTAGTTAACGTGTCCTCACGAATGTGAATAAACTTAAAACCAACGACAACTTTATTTTACTCCAGAGCCGACGAGTTCTCTGGGTATATGTAACCTGGTTGATCCCCAAGGTTTCGCTCATTCCTCATATTTCTTCCGACTGCTGCAGAATTGTTAGCTTCTGAGAAAGGTGATAGATAAGGCGGTAGGTACACTTCCAAACATAGCGCAGCGCACCAACTGCTCTCTCTCTCTCTAGGCTGCTCGCTTCCTTGCAAGGCCTTGCCTGACTGGCCGGAGGAGCTGCGGTGTTTGCTCTATACGTGGGAGCCTTGGTGGGGGCAGGTGTGGCCGGCCGCCCCCGGAGTACTGTAGTGATTACGGCAGCCAAGAGCCAGAACCATCTCCTCAGCACCGACCGCAGTAGACCTTGATCATGTGCGCGTCCTTCCCACAGCACGTCATCCCCTCCCTCCCTATCTCTTATAATGATGATAATTGCTGATGATAAAGAAATTATTAACGGAACGTTGTGGACACGGACATACGGTACTGATGTGCGACGTCCTGGAGGATCCATTGAGGTCGTGGAATCCACTTTGGGCCAATCCACAGACGCCTTCCACATGAAACCCTCGTCCACCCACGCCTCTAACACTGCCAAGTCGGAGACACAGAGCGAGATTCCTCCCGAACTTCGTCTCCGATAAGAACTATCTACTCACGTGCAATATTTCTGTAAATGTGTTTTAGATAAGTGGCTTCTCGGAAATGATAAGATCTCTTAAGCTGATATAGATTTACTATTATCTATACAGTTCTGATATGTTTTGCACATTTTATAGGTTGATTTTGTAGGTTGTTTATAGCCTTATAATTGCTATCGTCTTTCATCATTCCACATCAGTATGTTTTTTGACCCGTCTCTCCCATAGACCTGCTAGTTTACCGTGTGTTAGGAACTAGTTATTTTCATATGTTCTGCAAAGAACACGCGCCTCGTACAGCTATCTAACTCAGGTTAGTTCCCCTGAAACACAGCTATGTTCAGTGTTCAGTCACAGTTAGTCTCTCAGTGTTCAGTCACTGTTAACCCAGTAGCAGTGTTCAGTCAGTTAATAACCCAGCAGTGTTCACTGTTCAGCCACAGTTCTCTCAGACATATTTGGACCTCTGGGAAAACCTGGCCCCGTCCAGTGCGTGAGGGCCGTGGGAAGCGCCCGTGTCGCGGTCTTGTTCTGTTCTTGTACCGCATGCCACGTACCACCACCACGGGCACGGACCTTAACAAGGACGTCCCACAAGGCCCCACATAGGTCTTCACCACGGACCATCCCGTAAGGACCCACGACGATAGCGCTTCACCAAGGACACAGGCATCAACAAGGCCATTCCTCAAGGTCCCCTGAGTACTTGGGTCTGCACCAAGGACACGGACAGTAACAAGACCATCCCACAAAGGGCCACATGGGTACTTGGGACTTACAAGTGGACGTCAGAAAACACTGGCGTTACCCCGAGGTTACGTCATGTCAAGGTGTTGAGATGACCGGGGGCCGCCAGTGTGTCATAACCTGTGCTCTGGCTCAGGGTTCGGATCCCCACGAGATTTTGTTGTATTTCAGAGTTTTATTATATTTTCTTTTTTTTCTGGGGGTTGGGGGGGGGGGGAAGAGGGGGTGGGGGAAGTTTAGATGGTTTTGTGTTGGAATGATTAAAGTTTTCTTGTTAGATTTTTCTTTCTTTCATTCTCTTGAAGAGAAAAGAGTAATGTACGAGGGAAAGATTAGTTCTTGTGTTGCTAACACATGTCGTAAAGAGTTCAGGGAATCCACACACACACACACACACACACACACACACACACACACACACACACACACACACACACACACACACACACACACACACTAAAAATCAATGTTTTTTTTTCTATTATCGTTATCGATTGATAGTGTATCGTGCACCCCTCATGTTTTCCTTAAGGGCGGTAGCGCAAAATGATTAAATTAAGAGTTGATCAAGTCACAGAGTCCCGCGCGTAGATCATTATGATGTACTCATACAAAGTTGCTTCATTATAAAACCCTACAGTCTCTCCTTATTTATCGACTACCCACAATATGGATAATGTCCCAGAATTTCCAGTTTTCTGGTGAATGACAGTATGATGTGCCATGTCTTGCAGGGTTTTGTTGACATCTGTTTATGTTTTAGTGTATGTGTGTGTGTGTGTGTGTGTGTGTGTCTGGCCATATGATTAGCATTACCAGAACACCGCAGTCCACGTAGCTGGCGTTCTGCTGGGCAACACCGGCCAGTAACCCACTGCCCCGGCTGGCGTTCTGATGGGGAGATGTACGACCCCTGAGCGCGACGCGTCGGTAACTAACTACCCTTGATCACGGTGAAACGACCCTTAAGCAGGTCGTTGCTACCCTCGAGTGCGATGATGCGACCCTTGAACACGGCGGTGAGACCCTTAGGGCGCGATGATCGTGGCCCTTGGGTTAGCACCACCTCGTGCTCAGGGGGATGTTTGGGAACCTTGTCAACTCTTCCCCCACCCCCTCAAGGAAGGGGGAGGGGGTGGGGGAAGGGGGAGGGGGTGGGGGAAGGGGAATGGAGGGGGGGGGGGGGGAAGGTCGCCTGTCATGTCCGTGCCGACCACCAGGGGGCTACACGTTCTCAGGTCCTGCCCTAATGGGTTTTCTGGGAACCAGGAGGTATGGCCTGGCCTGATGCGGCCTTCCCTCCCTCACCACGAGCCCATCTGGGCCGGGGCTGAGCAGGGCGGGGAGGAAGGCCTCCTGCCTGTTCGTGAGGCGGGGTGGGGGTGGGAGGAGGAGGAGGAGGGGATGGTATGGGGGGGGGGCTATAACCAGACGATATCGAAAGACAGAGGCGCCTGGGGGGGGGGGGGGGATGGAGGGGTTAATGTAGCCAGTCGGCCTATGTTGAGCACGTGTTTCGCCGCCCCCCCGCAGGTGTGGTGGTCGTGCTCATCCTTGGGGCTGGGGGCGCGCGAGGACCACTAGGGTCACAAAGGCCAGCCAGGAAGTGGCCTCCTGCGGTGTGGGTCTGTGGGACGGGTGCTGACCTTCTTAGGGGGGGGCGGGGGATGTGCTTTTGTGGTCCAGGGTGATAGACACTCTCTGGGGGCGATGTGGTCCTATGGTCTAGGATGATAGACACTCTCTGGGGGACGATGTGGTCGTGTGGTCCAGGGTGATAGACACTCCGGGGATGTGGTCGTATGGTCCAGGGTGATAGACACTCTCTGGGGGATGTGATCCTGTGTTCTAGGATGATAGACACTCTCTGGGGATGTGGTCATGTGTTCTAGGATGATAGACACTCTGGGGGATGTGGTCCTGTGTTCTAGGATGATAGATACTCTCTGGGGGAAGTGGTCCTGTGTTCTAGGATGATAGACACTCTCTGGGGGATGTGGTCCTGTGTTCTAGGATGATAGACACTCTCTGGGGGCATGATGTGGACCCATACTGTGGGAGGTTGGTTGTCAGGGGGAGGCTCTGGTCCTCTCGTGTGGGGGTGGCCATTCTCTGGGGTTTGTCAGTCAGTGACGGATGCTAGACACGATGTGACCTAACAGTCCCCTGGATCACACACACACACACACACACACACACACACACACACACACACACACACACACACACACACATACCTCCCGGAAGATGTGTTCTGGGCTGTATCCATTTATAGACGTCCACTGTGACGTGTCTGTTTCCCGTGGTAGACAGTCCGTATGAGTCGGCTGTGTGAGTGTTGCTGCCGGTGGTGGGAGGGAGGGGGGGGGGGGTGTTTGTTGCGTGCGTGGGGGTGTTGCGGGGGAGTTGGGGGGGAGGAGGAGGTTGTGTTGCGTGTTGATGAGGTGGAGTTGAGGAGGTTGTGTCGCCATGTCATCACCATGATAACGTTGCTGGTCTTGTGGTCAGGTACATACATACTGTGGCCTCTCTCTCTCTCTCTCTCTCTCTCTCTCTCTCTCTCTCTCTCTCTCTCTCTCTCTCTCTCTCTCTCTCTCTCTCTAGCTATATATATATATCTGTCTACTAATCTATTTCTACATAGTCTCATTCAGTCCACGTAAGAAAATGACGGATCGAACGTGAGAAAAAATTTGTTATGTTGTGGTATGTCACACTCAAGAGTCTGAGGTGTAGATGATCAGCGTTATTCTGTGTCTCGTCTGTGTCTCATTAGCCTCCCCGCTGTGTCTCATCTGTGTTTCATGAGTGTCTCATTAGCGTCACATCTGTGCCTCATCAGTGTCTGATCTGTGTCTCATTTGGGAGATGATTTTTACTGTCGCTTATACAAAGATTTTTAGAAAAATTTTGGGAGTTTTTTTTTCTGTTGCTTACAAAGATTTTAAGTAAAATATTAGGCATTGGTGATATTTTTTTTCTGTTGCTGACAAAGAGTTTAGATAAAGTGTACGTCAATTGGTGGAGACGAGAGTGTTTTATGAAACAGAGCTCACGTTACATGTGCCCGTGTCAAGAGCAATCATTTAAATGTAATTATTGTTTCTTTCCGCCAGTTAGAATGTATGTTTAACGATGACTGACTTTCGTTACTCACGAGGTTAGGTTAGGTTAGGTTAGGTTAGGTTAGGTTAGTGTGGCCGACAATGAATAACGATTCATTATCCCGTAAATGATAATTGCAATTTATCTAGAACTGTCCAGACATACAAAAGTTCAAAGTATATAATAATCGATATATACTTTCATATACTGTTTGAAGAGGTATACACTTCTCACTCCTAAAGTAAAGTTTTTGTAAAAAACATTGTTAAATGATCTTTATATCACATCTCTCTGTTTTGATTTATTTACCGTTGATAAATCATGAGTTAAGTAACAAGTAAATTTACAAGGAGAAAGCTGTAAAATTTACAATTATTTGTTGTATATTTCCTTAATTACAGAATAATGTATCGTTAACAATCACATGACCTCCAGAGGTCATGTGGGGTCACGTGTCTCTCTCTGGTGTTTGTGACGATTGCGTTACACGAGTTTATCACTTCGCATTGTTTGTCGTAACATATTTACGATAGCTTGGTGATTAGAGTGTTACGTCACCTTGCTAGTTAGGGTGCACGCTAGGTCGGTAGTTAGGGAATCACACACAACTCAGTAATTAGGATCTGTCATTATGATTAATAAGGGTCTGTAAAAAAATAGTTAATTATTGTAAATCTTGATGTATAGCTACTTATGTTTACACTCAGACTTACTGAACGTGTGTTTGTTTACACGGAAAATATTTCGTGAATATGTGAGATATATATGTAGAGGTTCTTCGTGTTGTGTGTGTGTGTGTGTGTGTGTGTGTGTGTGTGTGTGTGTGTTGACCCTCGTCTTGACCCTGGACCATTGCAGGCAGGACCCTTCCTTCCCCCAACATTCTCCACTGACAATTCCCCCCCCCCTCTTCAAACCCCCCCCCCCCTACTTGGAACCCAACCCTGTGCCTGATATCCAGGCGTGCGACCCCCGAGGGAGCGTCTGTTGCGCCATGAAAGTTCTGAAGTTCCCAGTACCAGCCCCAGCTGTGGGCCTACTGGGGAGTGAGGGCGGAGGACCTTCGAGTGGGACGCGGAACGTTTCCATTCAAGGATTTCTGGGGTTCCTGGTGTCGTGCTGGTTAGCCTGGCCAGAAGTTTCCTCATTCCCCCCTGGAGTCTGGTTCTCCAGAACTTGTCGTTCATGATATACATGAGGTTACACCATGATTGCCAACTCGCCCTCGATTAGGTTGTCCCATCCCCAATCTTCGACGTAGAATGCAGTCTTCTCGATGACCTCTCCCCAAAGGAGTCCACATTTCCCTGCTACTGGAGGCAGTGCGGCCTTTTGGGGGTGCAGGAGCCCATGGAAAGAGATCCAGGAGTATTGATGGTGAGTCAGTGGAAATAGATTTTTGAACTCACGCTTGACACATTTCGTGATATAAATATGATGACTAGGCTGATGCATGTTGGTGTATTGTCGTCATAAAGGCTTAATCACTTTGTATGTAAGTAGACGTAGAATGTAGAGCGTTGGCGAACATCAACTTTTAACACATAACGTGTGTGTGTGTGTGTGTGTGTGTGTGTATACGTTGCACGCTGGACACGCAGTCACACAAAGAAACCCGTATGATCTAACTGGGTGGAAATAACGATTACGCTCAAAATTCTTCTGGGAATGGGAGTCACTTTAGTTAATGGCCAGAGAGCGGACTTCCGTCACGTGTCGCGCCGTAACTCCGGCAGCGGCAGTTGCCGGATACCGCGTCGTATGTGTCCCCCCCACCCCGAGCCCTCCCTCCGTTTCCCAGATGACGGACCCCCGTGCGGGAGTTCCACATCTGGCGTGGCCAGCCCGGCCTGACGACGCACCTCCCCCAGTTATCGCATGGTCTTCACCCGAAAGCAAAAACGAGTTGCCGTTCTATCCAGAGAGAGCGAGTGAATCCATATAATGACGAGAAGCGAGTAGGTCTCCGATCATTTTGATCCTTGGTAATGGCCCACACGTTTATCATACCGGGAATACTTAACACAAAAAGGCGAGCAGCGCTGGTGAGTCGGCCGTGTCCGCTCGTATCATCCCGCTTACAAGCGTAAACACGGTCGCTGTGATTACCACAACCCCGCTGGGTCGCCCCGCCCCACTCCGCCCCGCCCTGCCCCGCTTCGATCCGCCCTACCCCCTCCTGCGACGCTAACTCGCGCGGGTCGGTAGGGTACCGCTGCGACGCTAACTAGCGACGGGTCGGTAGGGTAATTCGACACACGTAGGCTTTTATGGTACTGGGAAAGCCAACCCTCTCTCTCTCTCTCTCTCTCTCTCTCTCTCTCTCTCTCTCTCTCTCTCTCTCTCTCTCTCTCTCTCTCTCTCTCTCTCTGCGCCATTCATCAGACGTGAGGGAGAAGTACCGCCGCCCCTCCTCCTCCTCCTCCTCCTCGGCAGGAGTAATTGATCGTAGCTGGGGTGAGGGTCGGCAGTGGATGGCCTCCTGATCCCGCACACGGATTCATCTTGTGACACGTCCTCCATCATGTGACGCTACCTGTGACGCGCGATAGTCTCCCCTCCCCCCCATCTCGTGACGTTATCCCTTCCAGTCACGCGTAAGTAGTCCTCCCTACCCCCCTCCTCCCTCCCTCCCCATCTCGTGACGTTATCCTTTCCGAGTCACGCCACTTGTGACGCATAACACACTCCCTTAACCCAACCCACTCCCGCCTCCCCACCTCCCTCTTGTCACAGTCGTAACCCTTGTCCCCTAGCGGTAACGCTCCTCCTCCTCCTCCTCGCCTCGTCACGTCATGCTCACTACCCCATAACAACACCCACTAAAACCTTTCTTCTCTCACACGCACACACACACACACACACACACACACACACACACACACACACACACGCTCCCCAAGTGTATATGTTTCCAATCACTGTCGTTCATTTCCTCACTGAGGCCAAATTATGGTCTCACTCCCTCAACTGTATATTCTATACAAGTTCTAAACCTCTGTCAGCCATGCCCGGGGTCGGTCGGGTTCTTTGGGCCGTCGGCCTCAAGGTATAGTAGCCAACAGCTTAAAGATCGTCAACACCTTCTTCAGGTGTTCAGTCTAAGACCCCCGACACTTTCTCGCTGCGTGTACGGCCCTGCGATAATTGTACACTGGAGGATGTAGGCGTAAGATATTTGTCTTCATCATTATGCTTTCTATATACATCTAGCTGTCTGTCAGCGCATTTAATACAGACGCTAACTGGTGTGTGCATATACATACACGCGTACTTGAAAACAGTAGAAGATTTCGATAAGATG
>NC_092291.1:9882826-9890326 GCF_036320965.1 Panulirus ornatus
TGTGTATATATAAGGGGGTCGGGTACAGGTCCTGCCCCTCGTGAGGAACTGTGTCTATGTAAGGAGTGGATGCAGGTCAGGCGAGGAACTTGTGTTTGTACAAGGAGAGTGAGGCAGGTTCTGGAGCCCCCCTATGGAGCCAGTCTGTGGCCGTGGTGAACCTGGCTGTTGGCAAGAGGTCACCTACCTCTGCATGACGTCACCACATGAAGGTGACCTGGCTGAGGAGGGAGGGATGGGGAGAGGGGCGGGTTGTCTGGATGGGGGGGTCACTGACATACATACATACACTCCCCCCCACTTCACACTCACTCAGCCGTCATTTCGTACAGCGTTTTCTCTCGGCTTTCCGTAGCGTCTTCCCTTTTTTTTTTTTTTAACCTTTCCCACGTCATTCCTCTCGTATGACCTTCTCTCGAGGTAAATACGTGTTTTAGTCCTCGCATGACTTGTTCCCCATCACACTCTCCAGACTTCCTCAGACTCTCTCAGTTCTCCACTTCTCCCTCTCACACCCTCACCCAGCGAGCACATGGCGGCCAGGAAAACATCAAGGAATATATATATATATATATATATATATATATATATATATATATATATATATATATATATATATATATATATATATATATATATATATCCACACTTGATCCTTCTCTTGGTGGTAATGGAGGAACGACGGTTGATAAAGTATAGATCTCAGAAACTGGGGATTGCTTTCGCGGTGGCACGTGGGAGTACAGAGAGAGAGGGTACATAACACGGCGACTTTATGGTCTCTGTCCAGGTTATTTACTGAAGGACTTGTTGCATTAATAATATCCTGCACTATTAATCGCTCTAGATGGAAAGAGGATAGTGAAGAAGTGTCTGTTGATAGTGAGGGAGCTCTTACACTATCACCACGAGGGGCCCAGCATACGAATGATGATGTAGTGTCGGCCACCTCATAAATGGGATTCCAACCCCATGATGTGGAGTCGAGAGCCAGACTGTATGTGTGCCATAATGTGGGGCAGGGGGTTACAACCCGGGGTCGGGATCTGGGGGCCAGATTATACCTGAGAGCTTAAATTCCTACTTATTACCATCTTACGAAATCCCTTGTTCCGCTCATGAATGGAAGGGACGTTTTCCACTGTGTGTGTGTGTGTGTGTGTGTGTGTGTGTGTGTGTGTCTGTGTCTGTGTGTCTGTGTCTGTGTCTGTGTGTGTGTGTGTGTTTGGACGGTAAAGCAACATATAAACAACAGACATTCTAAGTGAGGGTCAGTACCCACTTCTATGAAGAGGATGGCTGTGCGTAACGCATGTCGCACTGTCTGTTACAGAAGCGTGTGTGCGCACCTGGGAAATACATACCGTAAATCACATAGCACACCATGGCTACAGTAACACGTTACACAGCGTCATGGACGTTGTACGTGTTCTGTGCCCTGGCTGCTGCACTCGTGTCCTGCCTTACAGCGCCGTAGCGTCTGACGGTGTGGTGACCCGTGATGAATGCCAGCATGATGCCCCTCCTCGGTGTCACGGCTTCCTGCCCCCGCTGAACCCACGGTGAGTCGGAGTCATGGAAGCCATCACCACTCTACAGCAGACTCAGCCACGTCGCTTCCTGCACCACACACACACACACACACACACACACACACACACACGCACAGCCTCCGAGGCAGAGGTGCTACTGCGCCAGGTGGTGAGGGGAGTGGTGGAGTGTGGTGTGAACACGTCCACTTGTGAAGTAAAACATTGGCAGTTTGAACTATAACGGTTGTTAATGGGCTATAACGGTTGTTAACGGACTTGATCACTATGACGGTTGTTAACGAACTTTGACGGTTGTTAACTGACTTTAACGGTCTTAACCGAAGGAAAACGTTTTCGGTGGAGAAATTAAATGAAATTTTCGTGAAAGATTTTAAAAGATTTGTTCATTCCTTATACACGAAGGTACGACCGCCTCCCCCACCCTGCGTATGACGGTACGACCCTTGGGCGTGATGACTTCATTATCAGGGTCAAGTCATAGGGCCACGCCATCACCTCGAATGTCGTACCGTCGTGCTCGAGTGTCGTACCGTCGTACCGCCTCGCTCAAGGATCGTACCGCACGTCGTGTACCTGACTGGGCGGGTGTTCCGTAGCTTCCCCCACCCCCCCCCCTCTACCCTAGTGACACCCTAACAAGCCGGCTGTTCCAATCGCCTCCCCTCCTCCCCCCAAGCGCAAGCTCTATTGTCACCCGCCCCTTCCATTCACAGAACTCTCCCCCCTCCCATCCCCTCCCATTCAGGTCACACGGGCGTCGTCCGCCCATGTAACGCGGCGTCATCCGCCTGCGCGTGACATCATCATAACAGGGCGTTTGTGTAACGCAGTTTGGCAACGTCATTGCGGGAAGGTAACGTAACAGAGCATTTGTTACGAAATCTAACCATCGTTTGAATGTAACATAGGAGGTGTTTCCATAGCACTCGAATATAACACAGCAGGTGTTTGCACAGCAACCAAATCTGACATAGCAGGTGTTTCCATAGCACTCGAATCTAACATAGCAGGTGTTTAC
Organism: Panulirus ornatus; assembly: GCF_036320965.1. Classification (NCBI taxonomy): domain Eukaryota; kingdom Metazoa; phylum Arthropoda; class Malacostraca; order Decapoda; family Palinuridae; genus Panulirus; species Panulirus ornatus. The sequence continues at coordinate 9,885,398 of NC_092291.1, forward strand.
ATAGTATAGCATGGCGTCATCCACCAGGGTACATGGACTTCATCCATTGGTCACGGGACGTCATCCATCCACGTAATGTAACACCGTGTTCTCCGTCCATGTGACGCACAACCTACTCGTAACTCTCCCCTGTTATGACCTGACCATCTGCTGTCGTCAGAACACGAAGTCACCCCACCCCATCCAATCATCGTACAGGTTGAGGGGTATCGCCTCGCCTCGTGATGTTATTCATCGCCTTTCATTCCCGATGTATGAATTGCGTTCGTTCCCTCCACGTGACGCCACCCCCGCCAGCTGGTGTCCGTCCGTCCGTCCGTACGTTTCATTCATACCGTATGTATGTCGTCCGTGAACGTGACGTCAGTCATTCATTCTTCATCAGCCGTTCCTACTGTATTACCACACCATCGTCATCCTCCCCCCCCCCCCCCCCCGTCAGCTTCACACGTCACCAGGTTCTTATCATCATCCACCATGACCAGACCCCCAGCCCCAGCCCCCCTCCGTCGTAATAACACCCGCGCCTCATCCATTCATCCACCATACCCAGAGGACCTCCTCCTCCTGCTCCTCCTCCTCCTCCTCTCCCGTCATCCGTTCGTGCAGCTTCATCCAACGCTTCTACGAAAACCAATTACCGTACAGACATCCTCTATTTCTCGTCATCAGGACCAATTTCCCCAGCACCACTCCCCTCCCTCCCTCCCTCCCTCCCTCTCCCCTGAAGGGCCGCCTCCCTCCCCGCCCTCCCCTGCCGTTCTCCCAGGGGCGTTCGCTCGCCCACTCCCTAGAGTAATTCCTCGAAATCTGGTCGACCATCTGGGGTTCCTTGATGTTTGCTGTGTGCTGAATTGTATAGTCTGGCGTCCTGATGACAGGTTGACGTGGGTGTTGATGTGGGGGTTGGTGTGTGTGTGTGTTGGAGGGGGGGGGGGGGTGGTGTTTGGTTGTCGTCTTGACGTTGGTGTGGGGGGAAGGGGGGGGGGGCGGGCGGAGGGCCGCGATGTGAGCATTGATTTGGATGTTGTTGTGGGGGTGGGTACGCCGTAAGTCTTGACGTGGGGTGCGGTTTATGCGAACGTTGGTTTGGGTGTTGGTGAAGGTGTTGATGTAGGTTAGGGTGGCTGTTGACCATGGGGCGATTGGTGTGGGTGTTGACATGGGGGATGGGGGTGTGTGTTTGATGTGGCTGTTAAGGTTGAAGAGGGAGGAGGGGGGAGGTTGGTTGGTGTGGGTATGGGAAACTAACTATTGGTGTGGGTGTGGACCCAGGTGAGGCAGCGATGTGAGTGTTGACGTGGGAGGTGGGGTAGTTATTGCCGTGGGTGCCAGGCGAATCGCCCCGTCGCAACGCCGACAACGACAGCCAAACGACAGGACCTTCACAGACAACCGTGTCGGTGTTGAACGTTCCCGTCGTACACGACGTCTTGACGCTTACGTTCTCCACCAATTTGGTCGCCTACGTTCTCCGCCAATTCGGACGCCTACGTTCTCCACTAATCTGGCAGCCTACGTTCTCCACCAATTTGCCGCCTGCGTTCTCCACCAATTTGGCCGCCTGCGTTCGCAGCGACGGTGCGCACATCTGCCACGCGTAATCCCCACACATGAATTGTAATTCAAGTTGGAGTGGGTGGGTGATGTACTGCCTCGTTGCCTCCTTATTTCCATCTGACATGAGCGACGTGTAGGATGTGCGCTACGTTACGGAGGATGACCCCGGACGAGACGTCTGTTCACCAACGAGTGAAGGTCTTCCCCGTCTGGTGGCCTTGGTCTCTCATACATGTTTATAAACAGAGAGTAGATATAAACAAACAAGTACATAAACAGATAAGCAAGTGTGTGTGTGTGTGTGTGTGTGTGTGTGTGTGTGTGTGTCATTACCTATTTATACAGTAGAGGGAGGGACTTGTACACCCATGGGGGAAGGGGGGATGGGTCATCTCTTGAAAGTTCTTTACTGTCAGACGACTTTTCGAGGTTGTGAATGCTGTCCACACTCACAATGTCATTATTCATTTAGTTCCGTTCACCCGGTAGTCTTACATTATAGAAGCAACTCTTAAGCATATTCAAGAAAAAAACTTCAAGTTTTTGCTTAATTTTCATATTACGTCGTCTGGTTGTTCTCTCCCTGCGTCTTTCGAAGACCTGTTTGTTATCGAGCTTAAAGGTTGTGATCAGGTCACCCATAACTCTTCTATTTTTTTTCATGGACAGATTTAAGGCCACAAAGTCTTCGTTGTAACTAAGCTCCCTGGATCCTGGCGAGAACCGTCTTTGTTAACCACATCTGGATCTGTCTTTTGTGCCTCGTTAGGTACGTTGACCAAACCTGAGAAGCGTATTCTAGTTTTGATCTTATGTTGGACGTGAACAGCTTGCTGAATATTACATTATCCATGTACGTAAACACGAGTCTAATATTTCTCAGCAGACTGCTTACATCCTCCATAATTCTTCTGCGACTGGGTAGGTACAATGTTGTTTCCACAGTTCTTCTCAAATACAGTTTATTTCCTGCCAGATGATATTTATATTTAGCGGGTGTTCTCTTCATTACATTGACTCGGGGTTGAATTTTATCAACCATTTATCCGACCAGCTTTGGAGATTTGTCCAGATCCCACCGTAGATTGATGCAACTTCCACCAGAGCCTTGTTATTTTCTGCACACATGGAGATGCGAGTCCAGCCCAGCCCTTCTGGCAACTCATTTACACAAGTCAAGAAGAGCGCCGGTTCCAGGACCCTAGCCTTGCGGCATCCCACTGGTGACGCCTCAGTCCGCATCGAAATGGCTCCTCCTATATGCGTCTTTTGCTTCGATTCTCGAAGGTGATCTTCTCTCCATCGAAGGCGACCAATCCTCTGGTATCCCTGCCTCAATACCCAGCTTCTCCAGCACCCTCCTGTGTGGCACGATGTCAAATGCTTTCTGGCAGTCCAGATACAGACGCTCCATCCAGCTTACTCTTGAGTCCAAAACAGAGTTCAATACCCAATAGAAATTTCAAGAGATCTATTACTCATGATCTCTCTGTGAATCCTCGTTGTCTCTCACACTTGGCTAGCTTCTCCTTTGCAAGTAGTAGTGGTCATCCGCTTGCATTCTGATTCCCTTTTCCAGTGTCTTATAAACCACACACACACACACACACACACACACACACCAGCGAGACGTCTGTCGCGCAACACGATTCCCTGATCTCATTTTGTAAAGATAGGCACGACATTCTTGTCCTCTTTCACTCCCTTGGGACTTGACCTTCCTTCATCATTAGGTTGAACTATATTTCAAGTGGGCTGTGAGGGGTATGTCTGCTGCACACGTCAGGCCATCTGGAGCAACTTGATCAAGACCGTGAGCCTTATGTGGGTCAGGGTCCTTGACTGGTCTGCCACCTCGTTGATGCGGGGGGTTTTAATGGTGTCTTCCCCTGTGAAAATACTCGTGTCCTTCTTTTCCATCTCCTCTCGTACCTTTCCATCATCCTCGCAGTCCTACATCACTGACCAGGAACTCTTTAAAAAAGACACATTGTAGATGATCTTCTGTCTTGTGCACCATATTCTCTCTGCCTCATCCACCATATTCTTTTCGAGAATTCCTCTGTTCCTGCTTCGCCGTCGCGTTGCACTCCTTCCTTGCCTTCTTCAGCCTTTCACTTGTTGAGTGTCTGTTTTCGCTGGCTACGTCTCCCAAAACATATGTCCCTGAGCTCATTTGCTTCTTGATGTCTTATGGTGAATTACGTGTTGCTCTTTCCTAACTTTATTTTGTTTTTTAATTAAAGATTTCACATAGCCTTCCTTAGCAGTGATATATATATATATATATATATATATATATATATATATATATATATATATATATATATATATATATATATATATATATATATATATATCATGGCGCCGGAGTTTTATTTCCAAGTTTATGTTGTCAAAGAAATTGTTAAGTTCTAAGTATGTTGGACGATTTTGTCTCCTGCCTGAGTGTGTCTTCTTCTCTCACGTTTTGGTGTACTCGTTAACCTCGGTAATCAGACTCAAACATGGCGTGATTACATTTTCTTGTGAGTTTTTTTTTGTTTTCATTTTATATGACGTTCTCCCTCTCCATGTTAAGTGTGTGTGTGTGTGTGTGTGTGTGTGTGTGTGTGTGTGTGTGTGAAGACCTGGTGTATCGTTCCCTCTGTTCCTCCTGTGTTCACTGCATTCTGATAGAGGAACGTTTCTTGTATACACCCACCACTAGGGTCTCCATGACACCCCCACGTGTGTCTGTCTGTCTGTCTTTGTCTGTGTCTGTCAGTCTGTTATGGTGTACTTTGCCAGAAAAGCTTAGATGCCGCGAAAGTTTCGGTATCACAAAAGCTTGAGTACCACAGAAGCTTGGGTACCACAAAAGCTTGAGTACCGTAGAAGTTTGGGTACCACAAAAGCTTGAGTACCGTAGAAGTTTGGGTACCACAAAAGCTTGGGTACCGTAGAAGTTTGGGTACCACAAAAGCTTGAGTACCGTAGAAGTTTGGGTACCACAAAAGCTTGAGTACCGTAGAAGTTTGGGTACCACAAAAGCTTGGGTACCGTAGAAGTTTGGGTACCACAAAAGCTTGAGTACCGTAGAAGCTTGGGTACCACAAAAGCTTGAGTACCGTAGAAGTTTGGGTACCACAAAAGCTTGGGTACCGTAGAAGCTTGAGTAGCACTAGAGCGTGAGAAACGCAGAAGCTTGGGACCCAGAAAATCTTGGGTGCGGCGATAAAAGCCGTTCGTATTAAGTTTTTTTTTCTGGCACAAGGATACATTTTCAAACCGCCAAGTTTCCGGGAAACTATTAGCGGAGTAATTTGGCGATGGCTTCTCGCAGACCGCCATTTACGTTTAATTTCGCGGGACAGTTTATCCTGGACA
>NC_092291.1:9892826-9912826 GCF_036320965.1 Panulirus ornatus
TTTTTTTATTATACTTTGTCGCTGTCTCCCGCGTTTGCGAGGTAGCGCAAGGAAACAGGCGAAAGAAATGGCCTAACCCCCCCCATACACATGTATATACATACGTCCACACACGCAAATATACATACCTACACAGCTTTCCATGGTTTACCCCAGACGTTTCACATGCCTTGATTCAATCCACTGACAGCACGTCAACCCCGGCACACCACATCGCTCCAATTCACTCCACTCCCTGCCCTCCTTTCACCCTCCCGCATGTTCAGGCCCCGATCACACAAAATCTCCTTCACTCCATCTTTCCACCTCCAATTTGGTCTCCCTCTTCTCGCTCCCTCCACCTCCGACACACATATCCTCTTGGTCAATCTTTCCTCACTCATTCTCTCCATGTGCCCAAACCACTTCAAAACACCCTCTTCTGCTCTCTCAACCACGCTCTTTTTACTTCCACACATCTCTCTTACCCTTACGTTACTCACTCGATCAAACCACCTCACACCACACACCGTCCTCAAACATCTCATTTCCAGCACATCCATCCTCCTGCGCACAACTCCATCCATAGCCCACGCCTCGCAACCATATATATATATATATATATATATATATATATATATATATATATATATATATATATATATGTATGTATATATTCCGTAGGGACAGGTCGTGTGGGAAGCCTTATGGATGGGTGCTTCTGGAAGGAGTGTGTGTGTGTGTGGGGGGGGGGGTTCTAGAAAGTTCTAGAGGCGACTGGGGAAATGTTGGCCGTAGGACATGAAAGACCGCTTTAGGTCTTCCGGGAAGCAGGTGTGTGGGATTGCTACGTGGGAGGGAGGCTGGTGGGAGGAGACGGAGGGAGGGAGGGGGGCGAGTGGGTGGAAGGGAGGGACGGAAGGGGACTAGTGGGAGGGAGGAAGGAAATTCATATATTGATGGAGTGGAGGAGAGACATGTATATATATACACACACAAGCGCGCAGACTGATGGAGAAGGGGAGACAGACAGAAACAAGACAGAAAGGGAGAGACAGACGCAGACAGACCGGTAGAGAGACAGACAAGACAGGGGAGAGGAGAGACAGACAGACGCAGACAGTGTTCCAAATCTGTTTCAAATGATCCACGTACAGAGCAGCCAGTCTCGTACAGTGTAGCCAGGGGTCGGGCGTGCTTGAATCACTTCAGCCACAAAGATGTTATTAACTTCTTGAACCAGCAGGAGGGGGGGGGGGGAGTGGGGGGATAGTAGTATGGTTCAAATACCCTCGTATGGCCGGGGCGGGGGCGGTGTTCGTCTTCCCCGCCCTGGGTTTGGTGTTGTCGCTCTTCTCTGGACTGTTGGTAGTCCATCGTGGTCTGGTGTGGATGTTTGTTTTGTTTGTTTGTTTGTTTCGTACATATTCGCCATTTTCCCGCGTCGGCGAGGTGGCTTTAAGAAGAGAGAGGACTGAGCCTTAGAGGGAATATATCCTCACTTGGCCCCCTTCTCTGTTCCTTTTGAAAAATTGCAAACGGGAGGGGAGGATTTCCAGCCCCCCGCTCCCTCCCCTTTTAGTCGCCTTCTACGACACGCAGGGAATACGTGGGAAGTATTCTTTCTCCTCTATCCCCAAAAGGAACAGAGGGGGGCTAGGTGAGGATATTCCACAAAGGCCCAGTCCTCTGTTCTTAACGCTACCTCGCTAACGCGGGAAATGGCGAATAGTTTAAAAATATATATATATATATATATATATATATATATATATATATATATATATATATATATATATATATATATATATATATATATATATATATATATCATGTGTGTGTGTGTGTGTGTGTGTGTGTGTAATCTTTCCGGCACAGTTTGATAATCCTTACTGCAATGACTGGGAGAGAGAGAGAGTGGCGGATGTGACGTTACGTGAGTAACAAGAGTGACGTAGTGTTAGATAACGGGATGACGTAAGTGCCCAGCGTGTCTTGTGACACGATGGCACCGTGACGAGTGTGTGACGCCGGGGTGACGTAAGTAACGTCAAGGATTTCCCCCCCCCCCCACAAGACTGGGACATTTCATGTTACCAGGGTACCGGGAGATGGTCAGGGTACCGGTGACCCCCGTCTGTGTCGTCTGTAATGTGGTACTCCACACCTGCTCCGCTGATCACACCCCCAACACCTTCCCTCCCCTCTTTCCACCCCTCCCCCATCACCTCCACCACGTCCACTAACATTCATGATAATGATGATGATGATAATGATAATAATGATGATAATGATAACAATGATACTAATGATAATAACAATAATGATAATAATAATGATGATAATGATAATAATGATAATAATAATAATAATAATAATAATAATAATAATAATGATACTAATAACAATAATGATAATGATAATGATAATAATAATGATAATGATAATGATAATAATAATAATAATAATAATAATAATAATAATAATAATAATAATGATAATAATAATAATGATAATAATAATAATGATAATAATGATAATAATCCTGGTTTGTGTGTGTGTGTGCGTCAGTCTGTGTGGGTGGGAACGTGGGCGGGGAAATCCATCTCTGATTCAATGATACTACTCGTGATTCCTTGTGTGTTGAGGGGGGAGGGGGGACTTGGCTTACGTCATGACACACACACACACACACACACACACACACACACACACGTGCTCCTTGGTCAGTCGGACTTTTTAAGCCTTGCCAGCTCAAGCTTTACCGGGAAGCGTAAAAATAACGTGGTTGAAGCTTTGGGCCTCAAAGTTTACGTCCGTCGTGGCGTGTCGCTGTTGCGTTGGTCTCGGGTGGTGGTGAGGGGGGTGGAATGTGAGGTGGTGGTGGGGTGGTGATGAGGGGGGTGGATGGTGAGGTGGTGGTGAGGAGGGTGGATGGTGAGGTGGTGAGGGGGGTGGATGGTGAGATGGTGGTGAGGAGGGTGGATGGTGAGGTGGTGGTGGGGTGGTGAGGTGGTGGTGAGGAAGTGGATGGTAAGGTGGTGGTGGGGTGGTGAGGTGGTGGTGAGGAGGGTGGATGGTGAGGTGCTGGTGAGGTGGTGGTGGAGTGGTGGATGATGAGTTCCCTGCCACGGATGAGTTGATGAATTAGGAGTTATCCGGTGCAGCAGTTTGGATAACCAGGGCCCAACACCATCGCCTGAGTCTACACTGCAAGTTAACTTTTTTTTTTTCGTTCGTCTGATAATGAATAATCATATTTACCAGTTATCATGTCTCTACTTAAGTAACTATTATTTTCCCATAAGAATTTTTTTCCCAAATAACTCTCTCTTTTTTTTTTAATGAAGATCACCATATAGTATTTGTAGCTAAATGATTCATGTTTAAGGTTGTATAGAACCTCGGGTCTCTCACAGATATATATACACAACCGTTGTATCATTTGCAGTTTTCCAGATGTATTACGTTTTTCTGGCGCTTTCGGTGATGTCTTCGTGAATGTATTTCATGAATTTTGTAGTGAGAGTAAGGGAGAGGTGCTTATGCACCTTCATGGTGTAGCGCCTCTCCCATACATACACTCCATACCATAAGTGATGGCATAGGGAGAGGGGATTTTCCACTCCCACTCTCACTACTCCCCTCCCTTCCCTCCATGGTGATGGGCCTGGGAGAGGGGTGTCGCTGGTAGGGGTGAGCAAGAAATGCCTCCCCACCGGATGTGAGAGCCGTCTGATTCTCATAAGGGAGAGGGGAGAGTAAGGGGGAGAGAGGGGGCTGTTGGCCATATGTGTGTGTGTGTGTGTGTTGATGTACACATAAACACCTATCTATTATATATACATATACATATACATATAATTGTTTACACATTCACACACATGTATGAAGCCGGGGCAACACAGGTGTAAACGTCGCTCCTCGTAACACACAAACACATACAACATCTACACCCCTACATACAACATCTACACCCCTACATACAACATCTACACCCCTACATACAACATCTACACCCCTACATACAACATCTACACCCCTACATACAACATCTACACCCCTACATACAACATCTACACCCCTACATACATCTACACCCCCACACACAACATCTACACCCCTACATACAACATCTACACCCCTACATACAACATCTACACCCCTACATACAACATCTACACCCCTACATACAACATCTACACCCCTACATACAACATCTACACCCCTACATACATCTACACCCCCACACACAACATCTACACCCCTACATACAACATCTACACCCCTACATACAACATCTACACCCCTACATACAACATCTACACCCCTACATACAACATCTACACCCCCACATACAACATCTACACCCCTACATACAACATCTACACCCCTACATACATCATCTACACCCCTACATACAACATCTACACCCCTACATACAACATCTACACCCCCACATACAACATCTACACCCCTACATACAACATCTACACCCCCACATACAACATCTACACCCCCACGTATAATGTATATATTTCTCTACATCTTGAAATAAACGTGTTTCAGCCTAAGATTTGTTAAAGCAATGCAAAAAAAAAAAAAATATGTATGTCATATATCCCTCTATAGTGTTAGATAATGAACACCCTCGCCTGATATTCCCCTGGATCATCCCCCCACACCTCCTCATTTACATATTAAGATCCCTGTAAAGCCTTATTGTCAGCTACATAAGTAACGATGATTTGTATATCCAGTTTGTGCTTTCGTGGTCCACCTTAGTAAAGCGACCTGTTCCCAGAAACATTCCTCAGTTCACTTGGGAAATCTTTTAATGATATTGGTGGATGTAACACACACACACACACACACACACACACACACACACACACACACACACACACACGAGGGAGGAAGCATGCTAATCACCGAGACGTTTCATTTTCTGACACAAGGGGAAATAGAGGAAAGGGAAGGAAGGGAGAGAGAATGAAAGAGAACAGGTCGACATAGATAGATAGATAGATAGGAGGGGGATAAACAGAGTAATGAGGAAGACAGAAATAGAAAATAGACACGGAGGTAAAGAGAGGCAGTGGACAGGGAGACAGAGGAAGAACAGACAGGGAGACAGAGACAGGGAAGGACAAACAGCTCCTTCCTTCATTAGTGCTTTCGTCCCCTTCCTTCACTGATAGTGCTCTCATCTCCCTCTCTTTACCCCTCACGGCTTTCATCACCCTCCTTCACCTCTCACTTCCTTCATCCCCTCTTCCTTCACGAGGTACGATATCCTGCATTCCCTCTCATGTAGGCTCTTTCAAATTGCTCTGTCGAGTTTAGGATTCCCGGTTCCTTGTGAAAGTCACATGCTCGGCTTCGCGGGATTCGGGATCCGTGAGGGTGAGTTGGGGGAAACCGTGAGGCCCGCGTCCGTGGCAGGATCTAGAGGGAACTCCCTCCCTCCCTCCCTCCCTCTTTGGTAAACATCACCTCCAGGAACATCCCGCTGGTGACGTCCCAAGGAAGAGTCCCGGGACTCCACCAGTTTACGTCTGGGACGTCACCCCCATTTCTCTGGCCGGGACACGGGTTTGATTTGGTCAAGCGTGAGGGGGGGCGTTGTTCTCTCTCTCTCTCTCGCTGATGCCGTTCGAGGAGGGAGGAACCCCCCACCCACCGCCCCGCCCTCGCCTCCATCCGTAAATACGTCTCTCATTTTAGCTTCGGTTCAGAACGTCTGGTACGTAATTCCTTTTCCCTATTTCGTGGTGGTGGTCTGGGTCGTCCGCGATATTCCCATGGACGGAGTGGTACACGGATCATGTCTGTTGGGAATGTGGGTCGCTTGATTCAGAGTCGGTGTGGGGGATAGAGGGATGAACCACAGATGTTTGTTGGTCATGTGGGAGGAGGAGGAGGACGGGGCTGCAGCGGGTAGTGTTGACCCCTCCCTCGCACCCCCAGGATGGTTCGGGGTGAGGTGAGCCTTCAGCTGACCCAGCCACTCACTCATCGCTCCGTTCCCATCCTCGTCCTCCCTCCGCGGTTGGACCCCTGCGCGTGTCATGGCCGGCCAGGCCTTACTTACACTTGGCCGTTAAGAAGGTCAGGTTTAAAGAAGCCAGGTCGTATCTGTCGTCCTCGAGGATTGTACCGGTCGTCCTCGAGGATCGTACTGGTCGTCCTCGAGGATCGTACCCGAGCTAGATGGCCAGAAGACAAGCAGGGGATGAGAGAGAGAGAGAGAGAGAGAGAGAGAGAGAGAGAGAGAGAGAGAGAGAGAGAGAGAGAGAGAGAGAGAGACCAAATGACAGAGGAAGGAAGGGAAAAGAAAAAGAAAATGAAGGAGATCAAGACAGATGAAGATGGATCGTGTTGTTTTAACTCGTGATCAGCGAGGGATATTGACAATTTAATTATCTGTTGGGGAAAAATATCAATCACAAACTCTTTATGACACAAGTGAGAGCATTAGGTGATGAGATCTATATATATGCAGAGGGGATTAATGATGTCCTTCATCACAATCCCTGAAGTACAGGAATTCTTACCTCACTACTTTATATCACACTGCCAAGACGGGTGACTGTAGGTGGTGGTGCTGCCAAGACTGGTAAGTGTAGGTGGTGGTGCTGCCAGAACTGGTGACTGTAGGTGGTGGTGCTGCCAGGACTGGTAAGTGTAGGTGGTGGTGCTGCCAGAACTGGTGACTGTAGGTGGTGGTGCTGCCAGGACTGGCGACTCTGTAGGTGGTGGTGCTTTCCTCCTGGTCGTCTGCCTCCTCCTCCCTCCACCACACCCGTCGCTCCCCTCTCCTGCTTCCTGCCTTCCCACCTGCCTCCCATCCCATGCCATCCCATCCCCAACTTGGACCCCACCAACCCTGCTCCCTTGTCCTTGGGCCAGGCCAACGACCCTCACTTGAAACTCTTCAACTGGAAACTGCAGTAACGTGTTTGTTCCCCAAGGGCACAGACACTCTCTTGGAACGCCCTACCTCAGCTCTGTGTGTGTGTGTGTGTGTGTGTGTGTGTATTATCCGTTTATGACCACCTGCTTCTGTCTGAGGGAGGGAGCATTACACTCGCATGGCGCCCGCGCCCCCGACCATCTCTCTCTCTCCGCACGCTACCGTCATTCATTGCTTAATTCATTGCTCGCTACGTCCACCGCCTCTACGTTTCCAGCAACAGTCCTCTCCTCATATCTTCCTCGTTCCTCTCCAGCGTCGTTCGTCGCCTACTCTCGCCAAGCGGCTCCTCCCAGGTGCCAGCCACGTAGCGTAACGTGACACAACCAAGCCAAGGGGAGGAACTGGGGATCACCATCATGGGTCTCCCCTGAGCGTTTGTTGTCCTTACATGTCGGGTAGATCATGAGAGCTGCCGTCCCCGGGGCGCCCTTCCCTGTGGCTCACCAGATGTAGATAGATCTGGTTGGGTCTCTCTCTCTCTCTCTCTCTCTCTCTCTCTCTCTCTCTCTCTCTCTCTCTCTCTCTCTCTCTCTCTCTCTCGCATCCTTGGCTAAGATACGATCTCTCTCTCTCTCTTTCCCGCGCTGCGCTCATCTCCCTCCGCCCCCGCGCTGCGCTCATTTCCCTCCGCCCCTGCGCTGCGCTCAAGGCTGGTGGCAGGTAATCTGGGGCTCTTTTTAAGCCTTTGGACTGCCGGGGGTCATGATGGCCGTCAGCTTAGAATTCATGTCCACCAGCCGAAGACAAAAAAAGATCAAGAAAAATAAACCTTTGAACACCCAGAGAGAAACCTTGAACACCTTAAGGCATAGCGCGGTTCTTCTGCGACCATACAGGCTCTCGCTGCGTCGTATATGGCCTCCCGTCCCTGAAGAATGATCATCTGCATATTTGGTATGCCTGCTGAAGTGGGCAGACCCTGCTGGTGATGCGTACTGTGGGGGGCCTGACACGTGTGGTGGGTGTATGTATTCTCGAAGATCCCGGCCGTGAACTTGAAGGTGATTTTGACCTAAGCGAAGTTATGCATACTTCGCCTCCCCCCCGCCGCCCCGACCCTGCCGACGTGTTTTTCTGGAAGCGAGTTGGTAGTCATCATCTGGTTTCCTCTCATCGCTTCCCATCTTCGTTAGTTTATGATTGGCAGACCCACATTTTCATAGGCCATGCGTCAGGCCAGCGTCTGAACCGGTACACGTTTTCTGGACGGCCGCGATCGAGAATGGTGTCCGCCGCTCGCGAAAAGTTAACATCGTCCGCAAACATATTCGGTTAAGATTCGACTCCTTTCCCCCACCTTCGTCGTCGTCGTCGTCGTCGTCGTCGTCGTCGTCGTCGTCCTCCTCCTCCTCCTCCTCCTCCTCCTCCTCCTCCTCCTAGCCAAATACCCCCACCCAGCCATCCACCCACCTAGGAAACCATTAATTAAGAGTAACAGCGGCCCCAGGTTCGAGCCCTGGGGCACACCGGCGGGGTCACTGTGGACCAGCTTGCAGCAGGCACCTCTGACCCGCCCTCTCCTTTCCCGGCCGATCAGAAGATCGCTCGCTCTCTCTCTCTCTCTCTCTCTCTCTCTCTCTCTCTCTCTCTCTCTCTCTCTCTCTCTCTCTCTCCTGCTGGGGAGAGTGTTGGCTGCGTCCTGCCAGCTCGCCTCGATATTTCAAGACGGTACCTTCATGTAAAATACGTCCGGTACGATGGTATAGCCTCGTCGTTATTATTTTCGTTTACGAACCTTCGCCCAGAGGAGACCTGTTCGCAACGGCCTCTTGGCGGCGGGAGTTTAGTGGTGATTGTTTCAGACGAGCGAGAGAGAGAGAGAGAGAGAGAGAGAGAGAGAGAGAGAGAGAGAGAGAGAGAGAGAGAGAGAGAGAGAGAGAGAGAGCGCAGGCGAGAGTTCGTGGGAGAGAGGGAGAGGTTTCGATGGACGGGGGGAGAGCAGGCTGTCTCATCCACAAGCTCATACTGCAACCGTAACTCACACGGTCACTCATTCTTTTCTTCTGATTCCCCACCTGGCTGTACGTATGAACGTTCGTGGGCCAGTGTGTGTGTGCATGCAGGCGTCTCTCTCTCTCTCTCTCTCTCTCTCTCTCTCTCTCTCTCTCTCTCTCTCTCTCTCTCTCTCTCTCTTTCTCCTACAGACAACCTTAACCCCCTCCTTCTCCCCCTCTAACTTTCACCCACTCTCTCTCACACAACCTTCGCCTCTCGCTGCCTACGTGCTCACACGGCAGCATCGCCTCCTGTGTGTGCGGTCAACCGGTAAACCGACTCCACTGATTCCTAGAAGACCCCCGCCGTTAACTTAGCCATGAAGGAAGACCCCCGCCGTTAACTTAGCCATGAAGGGAGACCCCCGCCGTTACTTAGCCATGAAGGAAGACCCCCGCCGTTAACTTAGCCATGAGGGAAGACCCCCGCCGTTAACTTAGCCATGAAGGAAGACCCCCGCCGTTAACTTAGCCATGAAGGAAGACCCCCGCCGTTAACTTAGCCATGAAGGAAGACCCCCGCCTTTAACTTAGCAATGAAGGAAGACCCCGGCGCTCACTTCAGAAGTCTTGAAGATATGAATGTTTACTAAATAGTGATACACCGTGTTCAACACACACACACACACACACACACACACACACACACACACACACACACACACGCGCGCGCGCGAGGCACAGCCCAGAGGAGACGGGAAAGCAAACCCGAAGCATATATATTTGTGTCTTGTTTCTGGGAAAGACTGTAAGGCTCTCACCACCTGAACCAAATCACATAAATTCTTCCACTGTGACTATATATATATATATATATATATATATATATATATATATATATATATATATATATATATATTACGGAACTCCAGGACCCCCTCGTACTGGTCACCCCCCCCCCCTCCATCTGCGCTACGTGCAGGAGCAGAGGAAAAATTGGACTCTGGCGGGAGGGAAAGCTCCATTTCGACGAGACTCGTCCTTCACTCCGGCCGCTGACGACGGCAACACGACACGACAGCCTCGCTGAAGGCGTCGTCTCTCTCTCTCTCTCTCTCTCTCTCTCTCTCTCTCTCTCTCTCTCTCTCTCTCTCTCTCTCCCGGAGCCGTCTGTCTGGTCACCTCGCTCTACCCAACCGCTTGTCTGGTGTGGTGTGGTGTGGTGGTGTTGGCCTGACGCTGTGATACCAACCGTAGCAGCTGTGATGTGGTGATTGGCACCACCATGACGGTCGTTAGGTAACTGTGGTGTGATGATGGTTTGTTGTGCCCCGTGGAGGTAGGGGGAGGGGGGGGGGGTGGTTTGGTTGTCTGGTTGAATCTCCTGTGGCTAATTATCCTTCCATGTTTTTCCCTCATGTTGTTATTATTATTATTATTATTATTATTATTATTATTATTTTTATTATTATTATTATTATTATTATTATTATTATTATTATTATTATTATCATTATTATTATTATTATTATTATTATTATTATTATTATTATTTTATCATTATTATCATTATTATTATTATTATTATTATTACTTATTATAAGTGTTATTATTATTATTATTATTATTATTATTATTATTATTATTATTATTATTCTATCCGTAGTAATTTCACTTCACGTGTGGCCCTCAGTGTAAACAGCGGTATTCACATGTTGGCTTGGGGTGCCAGAAGGTACCACAGTCACCCTCCGCTCGTCTCTCCAGTTCCTGGAACCTCTCCTGGAACACTTTTTTTTCATGCTGGAAAGTGGAACAAAAACATGTAGTTCTCTGGGTTGGCTAGGGTGGTGGGTGGGGTCGAGAGTAAGACCTCTCTCTCTCTCTCTCTCTCTCTCTCTCTCTCTCTCTCTCTCTCTCTCTCTCTCTCTTGTAGACGAGAGTTGAAAAGGCCTCCCTCTCTCCGTTCCCGCGCTACTCAGCGTGTTCCTGTGTGTGTGTGTGTGTGTGTGTGTGTTACTAGCGCCTCAACACGACCCTGATGAGTCTTGCCTTCCCTGGCGGCTCCTGCCATAATCGGTAACGTAATTCCGATTCACAAAAGCGACATTTTACAGTTCCTCCGCGCAGGCCGGCAAGTTGAACTGTGTAGTTTCGACTTGTGAAACCTGTTATATATATATAGATAGATAGATAGATAGATAGATAGATAGATAGATAGTTATGTATTGCAGAATTGACATTATGATTCCGTGTTGCAAAACCGAAGACGTAAATCCACCTTTCAAAACCGATCGTAATTCTGTCTTACGAAATATCAACAATATAAGACGACCTCGCAAATTTCGCCGAAGTAATTTCACATTAAAGAAAGTGGGAATCGGCATCATAATTCCGCTTTACTGAATGATCCTGCCTTAGCGTTGTCATAGATTTACCGAGTACATGTAACACTGTATCATACAGGTGTTTTGTAAGCTGTTTTCGCCTCTACACGTAATCAGATGCCCCCCACTCACTAAATTCGTCTGTCACGTAATTTTCTGTAAATTTTCTCGTTCGTGTGTAAAATTAAGATGTAAACAGTTATTTTCATTTACACGGTTTCTTATAACAGATGAAGCTTGTAGATGGTGGATCACACGAGTCACAGCGCTCTATCAGGTCACACTGTCCACGCAGGTCACAGTGTCCACACAGGTCACAATGTCCACACAGGTCACAGTGTCCTCGCAGGTCACAGTGTCCTCACAGGTCACAGTGTCCTCACAGGTCACACTGTCCACGCAGGTCACAGTGTCCACACAGGTCACACTGTCCACACAGGTCACAGTGTCCTCGCAGGTCACAGTGTCCTCACAGGTCACAGTGTCCACACAGGTCACAGTGTCCTCACAGGTCACAGTGTCCACACAGGTCACAGTGTCCACACAGGTCACAGTGTCCACGCAGGTCACAGTGTCATCACAGGTCACAATGTCCTCACAGGTCACAGTGTCCACGCAGGTCACAATGTCCTCACAGGTCACAATGTCCTCACAGGTCACAGTGTTCCCCATAGGTTACAGTGTTGTTGGGAAGGTCAGATAAGAAGGGATACTGAAGGAAGAGAGAGAGAGAGAGAGAGAGAGAGAGAGAGAGAGAGAGAGAGAGAGAGAGAGAGAGAGAGAGAGAGAGAGAGAGGTGAACAACCCAGAACGATATTTATCAGATCGTGAGAAAAGAGAGAGGGAGAGGGAGTGAGAATAGACAGAAAAAAAAAAGTAAGAGGGTGTGTGGCAAGCGAAGGACTGTGGAAAGAGATGGACCAAAAAAAGAATAATCGACCTTACCTACAGGATACAGTGCGATCATTGTGATAGTCTGGACGATCGACCAGGAATCTCCTCAGTGGGTAACCCTCAAATCAATAGCCAGATGACGTTCTGAGAAGAAAAAAAGAATTTTGTTTTTTTTTTTCTTCCGTGGGGCAGAAGAAGCGTTGTCAAGGTGACTTGGTTTGAACCAGTTGACGGGATGTGTTTCGTTAAAGTTTTTCTGCTGTTTTGATGTGTGTAGAAATAGGGATATAGTCTGGCTGATTGTGTGCCCACACTACTAGCTAGACCACGCATTACTCGGCAAGATGGTGTGTCACACGATTACTGTGTGGTGGCCGCTGGCAACTTAGGGGTGGGCCGTTTTGATAACTGTTTCTCTCCCTGCACATCGAGGCTTTAGAACTCTCTAACTTCTCTTGTGTTTCCCAATAACCACGACCTGGCGCATTTCAAAGCACAGGTCTTTCACCTTCCCAAACTTCGTTTATACCATTCCTTTTCTTTTCATTCTCCTTTTTAACTTCCATTAACCTCTCTATATTTTGATTAAGTCCCGACCTTGATGTGGACCTCGGTCCGTGACTGGAATCTTCAGCAAAAGGGGGAAAAAAAGATATAATAAGGATTTCTCTCTGGGAGAGATTGTGTGACCTGGTTATATGAAGGGCTCACAGTGTTTACTTTTCCGGAGGGAAAGCGTAAACATATCGTGGTGGATAAGGGTGAACATTAATAGTACAGAAGATCTGATGTACACTGATAATGGCGGAGGAGAATGTAAACAGCTTTCTACAAATGGAACTCTTACACGCAAACGATCTCTCCATTCCTTGGCCCTGGATGCTGTCTTTTCCTCTTGCCTCACATCCTTGTGAACTGATGCCACTTACTCTACACACACACACACACACACACACACACACACACACACACACACACACACACACATGTAACACTCGCTGTTCTTACCTCTTTACTTTTGAGCGGTGAGCGTCACGTGCTGGCCCTGCTTAATGGTAAGATCTCGACATGGGTAAATAAAGTCCAAGAGGTGGGGCCCCATGAGTGTAGAATTCCTCCCATCGTACTGTAGAAATATGATAATAGTTACACAATTCATGAAAAAGATATATATATATATATATATATATATATATATATATATATATATATATATATATATATATATATATATATGTGTGTGTGTGTGTGTATATGTCAACGCTGGGTTCCGGATTAGTTTCGAGAACTAATAGTCCCAGAGCTGTCTAATAAACATATCTTGATTATCTTCACAAGAACTGGAACTCATTATTTCAGTTTTTCCAATTATATATATATTGTCCCATTGAACATCAGGTTACCAAAAGTATATCTCGTATATCTTTACTATGAATGACTCAAGGCTACGTGCAAGTGTGTGTTGGTTATTGGGACAGCGTGTCTGAACACTTTATTTCAGTGCGAAAGGAAACGGAAGAAACAGTGAGACATCTGTGTCACGGACGTCTGTGAGCGCGGGGTCCGTGCTTCCTAATGACCCCAATTAACCAATTACCCCCATGACCTCCCAGTGTGGTCATTTAGGCAACATTCCCGACCCGTTAGCCCGCCCGAGCCTATGGCTGGGTCCATCCCAGGGGCATCGGTTGCCCTTGTGCCCCTCATTGCGACATTACGGCCCTTGAGCACGGCGATACGGCCCTTGAGCACAACAGGACGGCTCTTGAGCACGGTGGTACGGCCCTTGAGCACGGCGGTACGACCCTTGAGCACGGCGGTACGACCCTTGAGCACGGCGGTACGGTCCTTGAGCACGGCGGTACGGTCCTTGAACACAATGGGACGGCCCTTGAGCACGGCGGTATGACCCTTGAGCACGGCGGTACGGTCCTTGAACACAATGGGACGGCCCTTGAGCACGGCGGTACGACCCTTGAGCACAACGGTACGATCCTAGGGGTATGATGGTCCTGGCCTTTGACTTAATAACCCTTAGGGCTCTGGGGAGCGTGGTAGGGAACCTGAGGCTCACATGTGGCGGGGAGGAGTCCGGTAGTGAGTGCAGGCCGGAGAGAGTCATGCTGTGTTCGTTGCAGGTCTCAGGGTGGTACTGTCAACCTGGAGGTGGACCAAAGAGCATAGGTATATGGAAACTTGAGAGATCTGGCAGAAATGTCTTCGCAAAGGTGAGGGTTGTGGAAGGCCACATTTCTCCCACTGTGATGCAGAGAAGGTGAAGTGGTGATACATCGCCGTGGCATATGTGGCTGGGGCAAATGTCGCATGTGTGTTGCACGTGGATGAGAGGCAGTGTGGGTGGTGGTGGTGGAGCGCTGTCTTCCCTGGCGTTACGGTCGCGAGTGTTACTGGAGGAGATCTTGAGGGAGGAGGAGGAGGATGGTGAGTTATGGCTATGTGACGTAGAGATGTGATCAGGGCGGAGTGTTGGACGAAGGCACACGTGTGGGTGGTGATGATGGACAGATAGTATCCTATGTGTGACGCACGCTAGAGGTGTCTTTGCAAGCGTTACGGCAATACGTTACGTATATAGATTGACAGATACACGTATGCCATAGAAAAATATACAGGTAACCGGAACAGATAACGTGGATAGAATAGACAGAATATCAGACCATACGGAGGTGAGCAGATGAATGAAATATGAGTGAATGGAACGAGAGAAAAGTAAACAGACCGACAAACTAAGGTAGGTAGATAGACAGATGTAGTGAAAGTTTGATAGATAGTTCAGAGGTTGCACAGATAGACAGACGATCAGAGGAATACATGTGTGGGACAGGTGTGATCGTAGACGGACCTCACCACTCAGCAGGACACTCACCGTTGAGTCACGCTCATTAATTCATTACTCATAATGATCCAAGAAGCCGAGGGAGTCATAGGGGTGGTCTTATTGGTGGCCTCTGTGGAGGGAAGGTGTTATGGTGGCCTGCGGTGGTCAGGGGAGAGGGAGGGGCGGAGGCTCTAGTGACTCTTGGAAGTTCTGATGGCCTTAGGGTGGTCCGCGTGACCATACAGGGGGGCTGGGCGTGTGAGATATCACACAAAGGGAACGGGTGCTTGTGGCCACGCAATGGGGAGTGGGTGTACGTGGCCGTAGAAGGGTAGAGATGGGGTGTACGTGGCCGTAGAAGGGCGGGGACGAGGGGCGGGGGCGCGACATACCCTACATGCCACTGGTACCTTCAGGTTGACAGTCTTCCTGGAAGCCGCAGTTTCTCCTTTTATTTCGGGAAGGGTGAGTGTAGCGGTGGGTGACGTCACCTCTCAGTGGAGGCGCTGCTGGGGCCGTGGGAGGGAGGGAGGCCTTGTGTCTCGCCCACGGTGGTGTGTGTGTGTGTGTGTGTGTGTGTGTGTGTGTGAGTGAGGTGTGGGGGAGGAAGCTCCCTGTACCTTCTGTGTGGGAGGGCATCGGCAGGGGAGAGAGAACCTGTGAATGACAGAGGCGGAGGGGAGAGGTCCTATGTTGGAGGGGAAAGGGGGTCGGTCGTCCTGTATATGAGAGAGAGAGAGAGAGAGAGAGAGAGAGAGAGAGAGAGAGAGAGAGAGAGAGAGAGAGAGAGAGAGAGAGAAAGGAGAACAGATGATGAAGAAGACATACAATAAGAGGAGACGATGCTTGCCAAGATAAGGAACCTGTTGGGGCCCGAGACCGGGGCACAGGAGCAACACGCCCTCACCTGACCAGGAAAAGTTCTACCCCGACGAAGGTCACCCAAGGCTAGCAGATTCCTCCTTAGTGATTCATCATGACGACGGAGGCTCTACCTGCAGGCTGGGGAGAGGGGGAGCAGGAGACAGCGCCGCCGGGATGACACAAAAGACCAGCCGCAGGAAAGAGGGCGGACGGACATGAGCAGTGTGGCGAGCACAGTGCAGGTCGCTTTCCACCTCACGAAGGAAAAGTGGAGATGGAGGTGGTGGTGGTGAGGGAGGAGAGAGAGAGAGAGAGAGAGAGAGAGAGAGAGAGAGAGAGAGAGAGAGAGAGAGAGAGAGAGAGAGAGGTTCGCGGGGCGTAGGAAAGTGATACATGTCCCTGAGGTGACAGAAGGTGTGACAGACGATGTGAAGAAAGCATGACGGGTCTCTCCTGACGGGGGGAGAGGAGGGTGGGGCAGGTACGGGGGGGGGGAGAGCGGGGGAGGATGGTACACACAAAGGGGGTGATTGGGGAGTGTTGGAGGGAGGAGGGGGGGAGGATGATACAGCGAAGATGGATGGGAGAGAACTGTGCGGCCGTGGGGAGGATGATGCAACCGAGTGGGGAGACTAAGACAGTGTTCCAGTACTCCTCCCTCAGACTATAGATCTCCCTTTTTTTTTAGGCCTCCCCACCTTGACCCTCCCCAGGTCACTTCCCTCCACCCCCAAACTTCCCTCAACATACGTCTCACCCCACCACACTCACCCCACCACACTCACCCCACCACACTCACCACACCATACTCACCCCACCACACTCACTACACCACACTCACCACACTCACTACACCACACTCACCACACAACGCTCACAACACCACACTCCACGCACCGTCCCTTTACTTGGCCTCACCATCTACCACCCCAACGCCCGTAGCCACCACCATCACCACCACCACCACCCCTTATCCATCACCTCCCGCCGGCGGCCCCTAGCCTCTGGTGTGTGCGTCACCCTTGGTGGGTAGGGGAGGCTAGACGACCCCAGCAGCGTCTGGCCGCCACCAGGGGCCACAGTGACCCCCGTCTCTGTGCCACTGAAAATTGTCCACTTCTGGATCACGTGCCTCATCTGTCACGCGTCTTTACCTCGAAATATGTGTGTAGTGCTTTGGGAC
The DNA here is from genome assembly GCF_036320965.1 of Panulirus ornatus. NCBI lineage: Eukaryota > Metazoa > Arthropoda > Malacostraca > Decapoda > Palinuridae > Panulirus > Panulirus ornatus. The sequence continues at coordinate 9,909,886 of NC_092291.1, forward strand.
CCGTGTGTGTGTGTGTGTGTGTGTGTGTGTGTGTGTGTGTGTGTGTGTGTGTGTGTATGTGTGTGTGTGTGTGTGTGTGTGTGTGTGTGTGTGTGTGTGTGTGTGTGTGTGTGTGTGTGTGTGTGTGTGTGTGTGTGTGTGTGTGTGTGTGTGTGTGTGTGTGTGTGTGTGTGTGTGTGTGTGTGTATGTGTGTGTGTTATTTCGTGTTTGGGCGTCTAATTCTTTCCTTTTTACGCGAAAATCCTGTCGTTAGGAGGCCAGAATCCACGTACATAGAGCCATCACAATACATGAACCAGCCCGAGAGCATTCCCCCTCCCCTCCTACTGTGATTCCACCAGAGAGTGCACGTACGTGCGGCCGCCAGCGTCGCCTGCACGTCACTCGTTCTTGTGAATCCGCTTGCAAGGCAGGCAGGACGTGCGAACATCCCTGAGAATCCCCACCCATCGTAGGCGAACGGTTGGGGGTCGCCGTCAACACGCAGCCAGCAATTTCGCGACACTTCTTGGAGCCGTCCCGCCCACCTCTACCTTCCATCTTCTGCAGAATCAACATCAATGTAGAAACTCCAGGAGCTCATCTGAACGCCGGCCGCTTCGGGGAACGGCTCTCTCTCTCTCTCTCTCTCTCTCTCTCTCTCTCTCTCTCTCTCTCTCTCTCTCTCTCTCTCTCTCTCTCTCTCTCTCTCTCTCTCTCTCTCTCTCTCCTCCTCCTCTCCCTCCCTCCCTCCTCTCACAAGATCCCACGTTATTACTTATATCCTCGGGAGAATCCGTACTTATCATCATATTATTATCATATCTTTTTGGGGTGATGGTCTTGCCTTCCATGAGCTTAGAATTCTGGGGGTCTGTTGTTGAAGTCGTTTGGTTATATCTGTCTGTCTGTCTGTCTGTCTGTCTGTCTGTCTGTCTGTCTGTCTGTTTGTCTGTCTGTGAACGTGCACCGTGATTCTTGATAGTGTGTGTCTGTTGATATCTGAAACTTGGTCGAAATGTTTGCATATTATCATTTTCCCCAGTGGCAAGAAATGAACAAGGATATATATATATATATATATATATATATATATATATATATATATATATATATATATATATATATATATATATATATATATATATATATAGGTGGGAGCATTAAGGGGGAAAACAACGGAAGTGTTGGATGTGATTGAAATTAAATACGTGTAGACATTTTGAGGCGTGAGGATGATTGGAGAGAGAGAGAGAGAGAGAGAGAGAGAGAGAGAGAGAGAGAGAGAGAGAGAGAGAGAGAGAGAGGAGAGTAAGCGTAAGCGGAATGTGTTTGAGAAATCTGTGAAGTGTGTCGTGAAACAGTGTGTGGACACCTGGAGATGATGAAAGACAAGAGACTGTGTATAAAAGGATGTTCATAGCTACGTGTAAGAGGCCGAGGTGGCGAGGATGTTGCAGTTTTGAGGTGAAGCCTCCCTACGACTCAGGGAGGTGCGGGCCCTATGCTCTAGGGCGGCCAGTACGCCGGTGGTGAGGGACCTAAGTTCTGGCGGGGCTTAAGGGTTTGGGCTTGTTATCCCACCAGGCAACCCCCACCACGAGAGCTAGGCTCCCTCTGGTTACGAGGAGTAGAGCAAGAGGGACGGAGTGAAAGAGGCTTTGAATTAATGCCACCTGAGCGTGCAGGAGGGTGAGAGGCGTGCGTGGAATAAAGACAGCTGGAACGATGTGGCGTGCGGGGGGCGACGTGCTGGCAGTGGGCTGAACCCGGGCTTTATTTCCACAAACGCATTTTTGCCGCAGGAAATAATCTAGGTTGGGAATGGTTGAGGGAACAGTCACCCTAAACCAGTAGAGTAAGTACTGACTGGTAGTCAGTGTGTTTTGGTTTCATCCAGTCAAGGACCTTACAGTCTGTTCCAGTCATATGACACGGTGTTGGGATACGATCCAGTCAACTCCTGAGCGACTGTAAATCAGGGAGATTGAAACTAAGCCCGTAAATTGCAGCCACATCAGAGCACAGGCGAAGTGAAGCTGAGGTGAGAGAAATGGACGGTAAATGTACCGAGATGAGTTCACGTAAGATCGGGGTCTCCAGCGCGGGACAGGGCCGAAATAGACAGAGGGGCTCTGGAACCAGTGTTACACATGAAGCCAGTACGAGCGTTGTGATGGGCGGTGTCGTCCGCCGTGACCCAGCTTTCTCACAGTGAAACAGGGTCAGTAGGGCAGTGCTTTGGGGGGGGGGGGGGGGGGGCAGGCAGGCCTGACACAGATGGGGTCATCACCACATGACCCTGTCTAACGAGGGAGAGCTGTTGGAGTCTCTTCCTCCTCTCGTCTTTCCCACATCCTTGTAACCTTTCTGCTCTTGACAGTCAGGTCTATAAATAACTCGCATTCAGTTCTTTTATTAAATTTGTTTCTCATACACTGTATTCTTGTCGTCCTGATCAGGGGAGGTGGTGTTGTCCATACCACTGCGGTCACTAAGAAAGACCGATCGTCACAACACAGGATATATAAGTTACAAGTGTATTGATAAGCAAGTTATTACCTGATTGGCCAAGAGAATGATGAAAACGATTACCACATTAAGGATGGGGTGAGGCCTGCGTGCGTGCTCTCGGCGTACAATGACCGTAAATATGATGGAATTCAGACACTGTGGTGTGTGGGGGTGAGGTTGTCTCTCTCATGCCTGGAGAGGCTTACCTTTCTAACGTGTGGTGCGCGGTAGAGGTCAGTGTCTTTGTCTGTCATCAGGAAAGATCTGTTCCTCTTCTTCCTCGAAGTTTATTTTCTGGGTCATTGATGAACAGTGGGAGAAATCTGATGGTTATTTTGTCTGCTGTGTTTCTGGTACGGTTGGTGTTACACAAGGGTACCCACAGCCAGCCCTGGGTGTTCTGAGGCTGTTTATGTGCCTGCAGAGCTGAGCCCGGCCGAGCCTTCC
>NC_092291.1:9917826-9960326 GCF_036320965.1 Panulirus ornatus
CACGTGTAAGAACCTTCCTGTTATCTTGTGTGTCCTGTCATCCAGGGGCTCCTCCTCCACCACCACCACCACCACCATCAACCAGAGGCTTCTCCACCATCACCACCTCTATCATCATCGTCATCCAGAGGCTTCTCCACCATCATCCATAGGCTTCCCCACCATCATCCATAGGCTTCTCCACCATCACCACCATCATCCAAAGGCTCCCCCCCACCACCAACACCACCACCACCACCACAGTACGTCCACCAACAAGGGACATTCAGATGACACGGACACCAGCTGTAGAAGGACGCCCTTCGTCAGTGAACCTGGAGAGTACTACTAGGGCGCCGCTGGACACCAGCGAGGGCCACACTAGCAGACACTACTCCCTAAGGGCCATCCACTAACAAGGGCCACCTTAGCAAGCGCTCACCAGGGAACAGGGGCCGACCTAACAAGGGTGTCCCTCGTTGACGCCCATGGAAGGCCCTACTGTGGAACTTAACGTCCCTGAGGGACACGCACGATGGAGGGCGGCCGCCAACAAGGACGCCCGTAGCACCAGAGCCACCAGCAGCTGGCGACACCGAGGTCTGCAGGCCTGGAAATCCCGGCGAGGCCTGGCAAGGCCACCCTGGGATTCCCTCACTGTTGACTCCTGCAGGTGAGGAGGAGGAGGAGGAGGAGGAGGACTCCTTAACCACGGCGCTTCCTCCCTCCCCACCACCTCCTCCTCCAGTTGACGGCAGGCCCCTTCTCCTCCACCTCCTCCTCCAGTTGACGGCAGGCCCCTTGTCCTCCACCTCCTCCTCCAGTTGACGGCAGGCCCCTTCTCCTCCTCTTCCTGTATGAAACACAACTGGCACCACCACCATGGCAATCCGCCTCCAGGATCCAGGTCACCTGCCTTGTTCCAGTCACGAGGAGGCTCTGCTCTTTCTCATGGACGTCATTCATCAGCTGGAATCGTAAGAGTCTCTCTCTCTCTCTCTCTCTCTCTCTCTCTCTCTCTCTCTCTCTCTCTCTCTCTCTCTCTCTCTCTCTCTCTCTCTCTCTCTCTCTCTCTCTCTCATACCTCGTTTTCTTTACGACCGTGTATCAAGTGCGGTTCACAATAAAACCATTTCTTCTCTTCTCTAATTTTCCCGTAAATCTTAATGGGTCGGGGAAGAATGGGAGGGACTTTTCCCGTGGTGTTGTTCCCCAGGCCCCGGGGCTGGCCAGGGCAGGCACAGTAATTCCCCTTAGAGTCAGCCCACCGTCACTCATCGCCCGGGAATTTGGTCTCCCAGAGGATATACGCCATCTCTGCCTCAGCCGTCAGCGAGGGGTTACGCACTGTTTGGGACGTCCCTGCCCGCCAGCCTCAGACGCACACGCTTGGGTGCGTAACCCCCTCTCCCCCCTTTTCGATCGTGCGTTAATGTGCACAGTTCATGTGGATTTCGAGAGCGCTGGGTCGCTCAGCCTTCTCGTCCCCCAACCATCGGCAGATTAATGGTCGTACGCACGCTAGGGGGGGGGGGGGGGGGTCGTGTCGTAGTGGCGGCTCTGGTCTCCCGTCCTGGACGTAAAGCTTTACGTATCGTCGTCGCCAAAGAACCGCGACGCGTTCGCAGAGGTCTGGACGTGACGCATGTTGTTGCTACGTTCGCGTCCGTGATGAGCTAAGTGTCCGTTGTTGGTACGGACTCCTCCGTGTCGTCCGGAGGAAATGCTGGGCTGGTTGATGTTCTCTTGTTTGTTGGGGCGTGAAGGACCCCGAGTGTGGCGGTAAACACATGCACGAACTTACACGTGTTCCTCCATGTTCACCAGAGACGAGTAGAGAAAGGAGGAGGGGGGAGGAGAGGAGACGGATACTGAGAGAGAGAGACAAAGAAAAAGACAGATGCAGAGAGAGAGAGAGAGAGAGAGAGAGAGAGAGAGAGAGAGAGAGAGAGAGAGAGAGAGAGAGAGAGAGAGAGAGAAGGCAGAGAGAAGAGTAAGAGAGAATCATTATATCCAGGGAACTGAGGAATATCCTTGAGAAGTATTGTTGCCTAAGGAGTCGTCGAGTGATCCAGGAACCTCGCTCCGTTTCTGGCTAACGTCCTACGCTGTTGGTCTCAGCCGACATCCGGGGTCAGGAGGACCCCCTACCCTGCCCCACCTCCTGGTATTGCTGAGTTACCCTCGACCCCGCGCCCCCCACACGGATGGTAAGCCCCACCCCACCACGGTCGCCAGGCCTTCCCTCATTCACCACGCCAGATACACCTCACATGTACTACATAATGTCCGGTCGGTGGCGTCAAGCTCTCACTTTCCTACCTCTGGTCCGACCCTGTTCTCACCTCCCGATGCTTCCGACACCTCGAGTGTCGTCATCTTCACTGGTCATTACCATACCCCCGTCGCAAGGCAAAGATCCACTAGCGAGATCGTATCTGTCCTACTACCGTCTGGTTATATCCCCTCGTGCACGTCTTGAGGAACCTCTTGTGTCGTAAAGCTTAATGTTTATGGGAAGCTTCGGACGGTGTGGCGTCGGGACTCGATCTCCAAGCTGGTCTACTCCACGTTTGCCTCCTGCTGTGTGCCATCATCTGTAGCCTCCTTAATGGTGGTCGGTCTGACGTCCGTAACGGTGGTTGGATCAAGTTCTTCCTCTTCCCCCAGCACGTCAACAGCGGTTGTTCTGCTAGGCTCACGTCATTAGTCTTGCGATTCTCCTTTTCATCGGCCATTTGGCTTCTCATGCGGAAGAAAAAGAGAAGACGGAATCACGCACTTGACGACCCAACACTGCTGCGTTCCTCATCTTGTTCAGACGCGCTCCAGACTCTCTTTGTTCGGTCTGCTTCTCGTGCGTTCACAACTGATGACTCTGTATACACAAATATGGACAGGATTTCCCAGGGGAGGCTGGCAGGCGCATCCTGGTCAAGTTGAACCCAGTTCCACTCCCTTAACTATTTATCTTTTAACTCCTCCTCCTCCTCCTCCTCCTCCTCCTCCACTCACGGGTGGGCCTTGATGTTGTCTGTTTCTTTCCGTGCACGGCTAAACTTTGCAGATTTTTACGTTCTCATGTCTTTTCTGAAACATACGACATGACAAATATTTCCATCTCTTTTAGAGCTCTCGTATGGTAGTGCCTTCCCTTTCCTTAATTCTCTGTCTCGTTAGCTACGTCATGTTTCATGTAAGGCTTGGCCTTGGTGAGGACGGAGGGCCGTGACCGGAGCATCCCACAGAAAAAAAGGGTTGGGGGGGAAACCGGAAGCTGACACTCGTGTTCATGTGAGCTGAAAATATCAAGAAGGTTTGATGACGTTTGAAAAACGGGCGCGGAGGGAAAAACTGAAGTTGGCGTGTGGATGGCGAAGAAAAGGGACCTGTAAGGCCAGGAACAGGACGTGGAAGGTTAGGAGTAGGCACCTGGAAGGTCAGAGGCAGGCATTTGGATGGTCAGAGGCAGGCATGCAGGCATCTGGAAGGTCGGGGGAGCAGGTACATTTGAATGAGATAACGGCAGGAGTCGTGGGTAGTCGGGGATGGTGTAGATGTTGATCACATACTCACTGGGAGAGACAGAGAGGCAACGTATCTAACTAACCTCAGGGGAACGAGGGTGAGACACGACGAAATTTGTACCACTTTTATTGGACGTGTCTTTAGAGTCGTAGTAACACAGCAAACAGACCAGGAGTGGGACTTACGGTGTAGGGGATGTAAGACACACAGCCAGTATGCTGGAGGAAATATAATGCGAAGTGTACAAATACGGACTCACAATATGAATGACTTCTAGCAGACCATAGTTATTCATCACCGTGTCGTTGAGTATGTTAAGGGTGAGTCGGGGTTTACCCGGAGAAGGATAACTATTTAGATTCATGACCGTAGGATGCTATGATTCAGTGCGTGACGCAGTCGTATCCTGAAGTGGAGAGGACATCCTATTATACGTACGTACATACGTTCACAGGACGAAGGGCATGACCACGAACCCCCTCCCGTCACGACCTCGGCTGCGTCCGGATACCGCTACACGAACGGTGCCAATGTTTACTCTGGGTTGACTGGTTTAAAAAATAGGGGAAAAAGAGAGGAGTTGATGGTTGGTGTTGGCGACGCTGTGAACCAGCGTGGGTGTAACATCCTGGGAGAAGTGCCAGGGTGTGGTGAGGCTAGGGTGTGGTGTTGTGAGGCCGGGGTGTGGTCTTGTAAGGCCAGGGTGTAGTGCTGTGAGGCCGGGGTGTGGTCTTGTAACGCTAGGGTGTAGTGTAGGGTGCCCCCTTCGTCCTGTACTGGTGGGGAGTTCCCCCTCCTTGGCGCCCCATCTCCTAACTTTTCCCTGCCGTCATATAACGTCTTAAACTTCTATATGCTGTTCACATATCCTGTGAGTCAGTTTTCTTAATTCCGGTACCATCTCTGTTGCCCTCCTCCGGACCTTCTCTATGAGCTTTTTTGTCTTTTTTCGTTTCTTCAGGCGCCATGGCTAAACCTGACAAGATCTATATTTAGTCTGGCCTTACGTAGGATGTGAACTGCCTGCTGAATGTTTCCTTAGCCATGCACATGAACACGGTATTCTAATACTTGTCTGCAGGCAGTCTGTCTCCAAACTATTCTCTGGATGTGGTACTGCGACGGCAGGCTGTGGTGTGGCGTGACCTGGGTGTCGAGTGTGATGTGGGTGGTAGGGTGTGTGGTGTGGTGTGGTGTGGCCAGTGTGTGTGGCGTGGTGTGGCCAGGGTGTGTGGTGTGGTGTGGCCAGTGTGTGTGGCGTGGTGTGGCCAGGGTGTGTGTGGTGTGGGAAGGATGTGGTGTGATGATAGAGAGTATGATTCGTACAGAACCACAGACAGACTCACAGACACACAGGCCAGGTGGGATACGAACGACACAGACAGAATCACAGTTCGATACGAGCACCACAGACAGAATCACAGTTCGATACGAGCACCACAGACAGACTCACACACAAGCTTCAACGTGGACAGCAAACTTCACTAACAGCCAGTCACCGCTTACAGAAACGCAGCTTCCACAGACGCCACAGACAGGTGTCGCCACAGACATCTCTAGACGCTACAGACACACACGTGAGGTGGCAATATTCCAGACGCCACACATGTACAGACACACGCAACAGACAAGAGAGAGATTGGTTCTCAGAAAGCCAGATGGTTTGGTTCTACAGACGGAACGTAAATGGTGTCAGGGTAGTTTTGATGTTGCCCCTCTGACCCACACACCCTCCCTGCCCCCCCACACACACACTCTGCCCTGCTCCTGCGCTACACTCCTCCCTCCCTCTCTCCCCTTCCCACGGGTGACCCGGATTACCGAGAACATAATGTCCTCAGAGACACAGTGTTCTTCTGGCCATTACGTCTTCACTGGACTCCGCTTGCAATTGTGGAGGCCGCTAGCAGGAGAGGTCGCTGTCCAGGAGACTGTCATCATCATCATCATCATCATCATCATCATCGTCATCGTCATCATCACTGAAGGGAAAAGTGTGGGACGTTGTCCAGGGCCTCCCTTGCCGTCAAGGAGCCGACCTTGCCCTGTTCCCGCACGGAGTGTAGTTACGTAGCTGCAGGAGGGTCTTGTCCCTGGAGCCTGGAGGAGGGGGTGGGTGGGTTGCTTTGGCCCAGGGCCCGGAGAGGAGGCGAGAAGGTGGCAGTGACCCTGCCCAATCCCTCCGGTGTCGCGGGGGGTGTGGGTATCGAACCCGGGTGGTGAGGGGGAAAGCACTGCTCCTGCCCCACACTCTGTGCTAGAGAAGACCCGACCATGGGTATCTGTTAGGAAGAAGATAACCTTCTGTCACTGCAACCTTGGCTGGCCGCCATGGCTTAAGGTGCGATGAATAGCCTTCAAGACTCCTAGTTTTTACCTACCGTCTCTCGCTGGTCTGATATATATATATATATATATATATATATATATATATATATATATATATATATATATATATATATATATATATACATATGCCTTGAAGCAACAGATTGTGGAGACCGTCCAGGTAACCGGGGTTCGTATCCCTGTGCTGGAGGCGGGAGGAGCATCACCTTGAGAGCCGGAAGCTGGCACGTCATCCTGGACGACAGGTTTCCCCTCGCCTTCCCCCCTCCTCCTCCCTCAGTCAGCTGATCCCGATATCGGCTCCCCCACCCCCAAGCCGTGCCTGTGACGTCACCGCTTACGTCACGCCTGCGGTGCCATGTAGTAAATAATGTGAGTGAGTGAGTGAGTCTGGCGTGGCATAAAGACAAGTCCTGACCACATCGAGCGTGGCGTGTTCTTATTGTCGTTGGTTTTTTTTTTTTTTTTTTTTTGTAGCGTCCAGGAATATATTGAGAGCTGCTGGATCAACCTATTATATTTTTTCTTCCTGTTTTTTTTTTTTACCATTTATGAAAAAAAATAACTTGTAAAGTTGAAATTGCCATGTTGTGATTGATTCATATTTTTTCTCTATTTCATATTTTGCCATTTAATGGTCGAATGTCAAGACCTGGCAGAGCGATATATACGTGTATCATTTTCTCATGGTGGACCAAAAAAAGAAAATGAATTTCCGTGTACCTAGCTCGACCTTAACTATTCTCTACCTTGTTCATCGAATACTCTCTCTCTCTCTCTCTCTCTCTCTCTCTCTCTCTCTCTCTCTCTCTCTCTCTCTCTCTCTCTCTCCCTTCATACAGGTGGCAAGACGATGAGCTATACCGTTCGTAAGTGTCACCCTCCCACCTCCATCCCTCGTGAACTCCGACCTTACCGTTCCTATATGGAGACACTCGAGAGAGAGAGAGAGAGAGAGAGAGAGAGAGAGAGAGAGAGAGAGAGAGAGAGAGAGAGAGAGAGAGAGAGAGAGAGAGAGTTTGTGTGAGACGGTCACGATTTGAACTTTGGCTGAAGCCAAATGGTCCACTTGTTTACTGTGTGGGTGGTGCTGAGCCTGGGTTCATGGTATATACAGTGGGTTCATGGTATATACAGTGGGTTCATGGTATATACAGTGGGTTCACGGTATATACAGTGGGTTCATGGTACATATAGTGGGTTCATGGTACATACAGTGGGTTCATGGTATATACAGTGGGTTCCTGGTATATACAGAAGTTCAATGGTATTTTCAGTGGGTTGATGGTACATACAGGAGATTAGTGGTATATACAGTAGGTTATTGTTACATACAATAGATTAATGGTACGGTGGGTTAATGGAACAAGGACTCAAGTGGTATACCGGACTAGTGGAACAAACGATCAGCGGAATAGCCGAGTAATGGAACAAGGGATGTATGGAACAGTCATGCCAGAGTCGACAATGGCATGTCGGCAACAGGATGTACAAGTCTTTGTGTTGGTGTTGGGATTGAAAACTCTCTCAACTGTTTGCCCCTGATGAACCGGATTGTCTCCGTAATACACCTACTGGAGTGCTAATGCACCCTCTGTGTGTGTGTATATATATATATTATCCCTGGGGATAGGGGAGAAAAAATACTTCCCACGTATTCCCTGCGTGTCGTAGAAGGCGACTAAAAGGGGAGGGAGCGGGGGGCTGGAAATCCTCCCCTCTCGTTTTTTTTTAATTTTCCAAAAGAAGGAACAGAGGGGGCCAGGTGAGGATATTCCCTCTAAGGCCCAGTCCTCTGTTCTTAACGCTACCTCGCTAACGCGGGAAATGGCGAATAGTTTAAAAGAAAAAAGAAAGAATATATATATATATATATATATATATATATATATATATATATATATATATATATATATATATATATATATATACAGTGTTGGATGGGTACGGAAGTATAACAGAGCGGGGCATGTATAACAAAGCGTAGCAAGGGAGTTACGAAGAACACTGGTCCTGTGTTATGGGAACGTCACACCACACGATGTGTTCTTAGAAGGGTACACCATGTGGGCTTCACGTGCCGAGGCGTGGCCAGAACATGTTGACCAGCGTCACGGGACTCCTTGTGACGCCCAGGTGACGGCAGAAGAGGGAGAGGGGGTGCAAAGGGGTGGCTACTGGTCCCTTGTGTGCCTGGGGTGCTGGACCTGTGTGTGTGTGTGTATGTGCCCAAAGAACACACACACACACACACACCCACATCATGCGGATCCCACTCATCATATTGTGAAAGGTTTCTGTGCCTCATTAGATTTACGCAGGCATTTCAGAAGTTGTTATCGCTCGCTTCCGAGAACGTATCATCTGTCGCAACCCTGTAGGGCCGACGTAAGACCTCCTGTGGCTCTCACCTTCGCTGGCCCTGCTAAAGCTTGTGACCTTACCAGTCTTTTTGACCTTGGCCTGCTGGGGTGCTGGGCAGGTCGTGGCACGGGGCCTGCTGGGGTGCCGGGCAGGTCGTGGCACGGGGCCTGCTGGGGTGCCGGGCAGGTCGTGGCACGGGGCCTGCTGGGGTGCCGGGCAGGTCGTGGCACGGGGCCTGCTGGGGTGCCGGACAGGTCGTGGCACGGGGCCTGCTGGAGATGACACAACGCCTGAGGCATGATAACATCGAGGTAGAAATCTCTCTCTTAATCATCTGGGTGTATCACTGGTGATACTGGTGAAGGTACTGGCCTACTGTCCCCACCCCCCCGTTCCTCTTGCACCTTCGTATATATATATATATATATATATATATATATATATATATATATATATATATATATATATATATATATATATATATATATATGTGTGTGTGTGTGTGAGTGTGTATGTGTGTGAGTGTGTGTGTGTGAGTGTGTGTGTGTGTGTGTGTGTGTGTGTGTGTGTGTGTGTGTGTGTGTAAGTTATTTCATTTATTATACTTTGTCGCTGTCTCCCGCGTTAGCGAGGTAGCGCAAGGAAACAGACGAAAGAATGGCTCAACCCACCCACATACACATGTATATACATACACGTCCACACACACACACACACATTTATAACATCCGTCATCCGTCATCCGTGAGAGACAGGGAGGAGAACCTGTGGTCGTGAGCCACACGGGACGCTTGGCCTCGGCTCTGTATCTTCCTCATCTGGAGCACAACCGTGTCTCGTCGTGAGGGGGACCAACCACCTGAAGGAAGGGTTTTAATGACCTCTTTATTACCTTGGCTTTGTTTCGTCATTTCATTTTCCTGGAAGATATTTCCTGTCGGTCGATAATGACTTGATGGTTGTTACCGAGAAACCTTGTTGTACATGACAGCTAAGGCTTTTGTAACTCATTCCTCGTCACTTACATGCACTAGAAATACACTTAATGAGTGTTATTGTTCATTTCCTGTTCCGATTTAACACAATGTAATGTTTCCTGAAATTTTATAGAGCCGGGAAATTCTACCAACCTTGTGTTTCATGTGTCTTACATATGCTTTGACATGTATTTACCCGTACGTTTTTGTGAAATACAAACTCTTGTTTTGTGTTATATGCCATTTAACTTCATGACGTATGCATTTTGGAAATTGGTCGCGCCCATTTGACGCGTATTTCTTCGAAACATACACACTCACACCTGACAGAATTAAAACCTACTCACACGCTCATAACATACACTTGCTCACAGTCTATACACCTCGTGCAAAAGGGCCCACAGCGCATACATGCTCACAGCGCACATAACGTACACACGTTCTGACCAGCACACGTACGTGGCAAGGTCGAGAATACGTTGACGCAGTTTACACCACCAGAAGGCAAGAACTGTGTGTGTGTGTGTGTGTGTGTGTGTGTGTGTGTGTGTGTGTGTCTGACGGGGAGGGAGGGAGGGTGGGTTGACTTGAGTGGGAGTGGACATCGTCCGCGCGGAACCCGTCGCCTGAATGTGGTGACATCAGGAGGTTATTGAAGCTCTCTCTCTCTCTCTCTCTCTCTCTCTCTCTCTCTCTCTCTCTCTCTCTCTCTCTCTCTCTCTCTCTCTCTCTCTCTCAATCCCAAGTGTTCGGAAAGCATTCAAGTGTACGGGTTTTGAAATACTGTGTTAAGCCGTTCACCATACTATCTGTGTGTGTCCCCCCACACTAAACCATGCCTCCGGGAGCTGGGGACACCACGCCAGCAGAGGAACCAGGAGCTACTGGTGGTGATCCAGAAGAAGGCGATATATACGGGGCTGGAATTAAGAGGTGTGAGTTACCGATGTGGTTTCCGGAGGTCTTGGGGTTCATCCACCGTGGAGGAGGTACGAGTGAGGGGGTGACAGACCCCTCCGTCACTTCTAAGTAGTCGGACCGTCTCGATGATGGAAGTGGTCAGTGAATGATCGAGAGAGAGAGAGAGAGAGAGAGAGAGAGAGAGAGAGAGAGAGAGAGAGAGAGAGAGAGAGAGAGAGAGAGAACACTCAGAAACCATATGGTATGAAATGGAGTTAGAAAGATAGTAGAAAGAATGTCATAAAGTACTGTAGGGTAAGACAGGAGGGGTAGAATGGAAGGAACTGTGTTATGACATATATGACATAGTCGATATGGACAGCACATAGAAATCTGTAAGAAAGAAAGAATAGATGATTGGTGGTGGTGTGTGTGTGTGTGTGTGTGTGTGTGTGTGTAGCGGGGGGGTGGAGAGGCGAGTGTAGAACTCCCGTCTCCTTGCGGTTATGATTAGGTAATTACAGACAAGGCTTCCCATACGTTAGCACTGGCCAGGACAACCTGTCGTCATTACAGGTCACCCACCAGAGGGCAGGACAATCGAAGGTCACAACACACACACCAGCACCAGAGGGCAGGACAAACGAAGGTTGCCACACACCACCACCACCACCAGTTGGCCGTCTAAAAGCTTGACGTTAGCGGAAGTTGGTAATAGACAACATGGGACATAGTTTCCAGTACGAACTCTATTGTATCCTGCTATTTCTGGTTAGAGAGCTTCTAAGAACCTATTCCTTTGTCAGCCGGCACGTTCAAAGGACACAGCTCTTCTCGGAAAAATATTAAATTTTGATCATTATTTTCGTGACCCAAACGTACACATGCACCATATAAACCTATTTATTTTTTTTTTTCATTAATAAAAGAATTGTATGACGAACACATCTGGTGCGCTGGGTTGAGCTGTGTGGCTCGTGTACTAGATATAGTGTTCAGAGGTCAGAACGCACGGTTGTACATGGTGTGTGTGTGTGAGTGTGTGTGTGTGTTTATATGACTTGCTGGTTCTGTTGGAGACTGACTGACTAGGGTTAACATAGTGCTAAAACTCTTCAGCTTTGTAGACTTGTCATCAATTTTTTGGGTGCGTTGTTAAACATAGTTACTCGCTGGGTGTTGTTAGCTGACAGGTTATGGTTAGATGACCATAAGTGTCGTGTACGTATTTTTGTTGCGTTTCTTGTGAACTTTTCAGCTATTTTTTTTTTTTTTTTCAGTTTTAGCTCCAGTTGATTTATACTTAACTTGTGGTTAAATTAAGGTTATGAACTCGAACGGTTATTATCAGTATTATCTTATAGTTAATGTGATGAAAAAGTGATCCTTCCCGTTTTGAGATGTGTTCCACATAGATATGATGAAGTGAGCAGAGATACGGGCGAGGCTGTAGAATTTGTAGAATGGTCATGTTGGGTGTTGAGTGGACTTCTGATGTGTGCATAACGTACTTCCTTCACCCCTCCAGGCCACCTCGAGAGCCGGCACGAGCCGCCACCACCACCAGGACCAGAGAGAGAGAGACAGAGACAGAGAGAGACGGACTTAAGTGACAGGAGCCTCCTGACGAAGGTGGGTGTGATGTCAGGTTTTTTCCCGTGTCTTCTGACGACCCTTGGGGCATCGGCTCCACCCACCCACCCACCCCCAAAACCGTAGACATCCATGCTATAAACACCGTCAGTGTGGCACCAGAGACACGGCCGTAGTCCAAGGTTCAGTGAGGCAAGGGGAGACTTGAGATGTGGTCTACCTCTGCATGATGCGGGGTGGGGAGTATCCCTTGTGGCCTGTGTTGGACCCTTACAGATTCATCGTCCCTCTCACCGCTGACCAGTAGGAGGACAGGGGGGGGGGTCATGCAAGGGTCGCAGTCTCAGGTCATGGAAGCGTTGTACAGGACTCCATATAATGGATGAGACCCAGGATTGATCTCCTTTTTCCTCTGACGAGTTGGATAGACAGATACACTCCGGTTATCTTAGAGGCGTATCTCTCACTAGGAGACTTGATTTCACGTTGTCTGAGGAAAGACCAGAGCCAGTAGTGATGCTGGAGCACGTCCTGTTAACCTTGTTTACCTCCAGATAACGTGAGCTAATCTGGGATAGTGGATAACATGTAATATTCTCCTCCTCCTCCTCCTCCTCCTCCCCCAAACCGACCCGTATCTATGAGGAGGTGTTATCGCCACCCGAAAACGGCACAGTAGACTTAAAGTCGCCATTTCGTCGTTATCGATGACCCATTTTTTTTTTTCTTATCTCTGTTTTCCTGTAATCATTCCACTTGTACGTGTCGGGTGTGGCAGCGTCTGAGACCTGAATTCTTCCTCCTACCGTTGCCCGCTCCGTGTTGGTCCCTGTACACAGCGAAAAAAAGTTCTTTTCGGAATGACTAATTCTGTTTCGTACAGGGATGGTGAAGTCTGTTTTATACAAGGATATTGGTCTGTTTCATACAAGGATATTGGTCTGTTTCATACAAGGATATTGGTCTGTTTCATACAAGGATGTTAGTCTGTTTTATACATGGCTATTTGTCTGTTTCATACAAGGATATTTAAGTTTGTTTCATACAGGGATATTCTGTTTCAGCCCAGAATACCTGTATCTTTCTCATTCTGGGATATGGGAGTGTGTCTCATATAAGGATATTCGAACTGTTTCACACGATGACACACTAGCCAGTTCCTCTGAACTCGTAGTGTTGCAAGGTGTCACCAGAGACACCAGAATTTTGAGAAATGTTATTGTTTTTTTTTTCCCTCTTATGAATCATTTTCCTACAACTTTACTTACGAAATTGTTCTTTGACACATAACTTGACAGGTTTCCTTAATGTGGTAATTTCCACGGGAGGACTGTATTATGATGGCTTCTCTTGATGGGAAGTTAGTGGCAGAGGGTTTTTTTTTTTTTTTTTTAGTATTTTTTGAGGAAGAAATAATCAAAGGATCGTCTACCAGTAATGCTCATGCTCATGCTCTCTCTCTCTCTCTCTCTCTCTCTCTCTCTCTCTCTCTCTCTCTCTCTCTCTCTCTCTCTCTCACCAGCTTTTGTAAGAGAGACAGAGAGCTAGTTCCACATGAACCTGAGAACTATGCAGTGTGTGTGTGTGTGTGTGTGTGTGTGTGTGTAAGGCGTCAGACCCCATGCAGTAAGCAAGTGTGGTGAGGGCTGCCTTCTCGTCCTGCTTCAGGGCAAAATCTCGTCGTGGGTGCTGCTGATAGACAGGTGAGGAGATAGTCGCTATCTATCCACCTGACTCCCGTGATTCTCCGCAGGGTAGCTGCGTGTTATCGCCCGCCACATCTCTCAAGGTGTAGCGATGACCTCGCCGTGACCTCGGGAGTGCCGGGAGGTCAAGCTCTCTCTCTCTCTCTCTCTCTCTCTCTCTCTCTCTCTCTCTCTCTATATATATATATATATATATATATATATATATATATATATATCTATCTATCTATCTATCTATCTATCTATCTATCTATCTCTATCTCTCGTCGCCTCGAGCCATCGCTTTGACATGGTCGATCACCGCAGGTTACCACACGTTTCAGAATCTCACTAGAGTGTGTTGTCCCTTCGCCCTTAGAGAATGAGAGATCGAGGCTGCACACTGTGTGCGTGAGTGTGAACATCCAGAGCTGTGGTATGATCTCCCAGGATACGTCGGGGTACTGTAGGTTACAAACGTTTGCCTTTCCCAGGTGGTGAGTCTGCCTGTGTGTGGATGTGGTGGTTTGCCCTACGTCATTAACCCGTATGAGGTGTTCAGGGACGACGGTACGTTATCAACGACTGCTTCTTCTCCGAACTGATAACAGCGCTGTGGTGGTGGCTGTCGGAACCTCACCTCATCTGTTGCACAATATCCCTGCTGATCAGTTGGGTAGGATGATCCTGACACGTCATAGTCATGATTCATGACTGAGGTGCCCGTGGCTCGTATCCTCACGACCGAGGCAGCGATGGGGTGGTGCTCACGAAGGGGAGTGAACATCCCGAACGCGTCTCTGGGACGCCTGGGCCTCACGGGAACATAACACTGGGTGTTGTTAATGTCTTGGTTGTGGTCGTCACAGAGGGAGGGGCAGTGTTAGCAGCGGCAACTGGGATCAACATCGTACAGAAGTGGTTATGAGCGTAATGCAACGACCACGGCCGGTACCGGATGCCCCTTAAGAAACTTGAACGTGTTATCTAATCATTTCATGTTGGGGTAACCCTGGCCTTTGGGGTAATCACAGGGTAATCACGGTAACCTGTAACCCAACCCAGACAGGAGCGGTTGTGGTGTGATAACAACCGGTTTGGTGAGGAGTAAACGCGATGGAAGATTTTGGTTCGTGGCGCTGCTGCTGCTGGGTCGTGTTAACTTTGGTTACGACATCGGGGCAACTCACTGTTATCGGCTGGGGTCCGGGAGCTCCGTGAAGGAGTGGGCGTTGAGCCATACCGGGGCACGATATCACTGACGACCGAGCGACCGACCGCTCCCCTCCCGACGACGGTGTCAACACCAAAAGTTCCACGAAAAGAAAAGCCGCTGTCTGATACGACGACGCCCGTGGGAGGTTCTGAGGGACTCCCCTATCCCTCCACATCACCCCTCAACCCTCCCTCCGAACCCTCCTCACCCCATCCAAACCCTCCTCACCCCACCCAGTGATAACGCTGATCTCCGTCCGCTCCAGTTTTGCTCATGTCTGCCGCATCTTTACGCACACTGACACGGCGCGTCGCCTGGCGTACGCAGCTGAGGACGATACACCACCGACCTCCTTGAACGCAGTCACGTACACGGAGGAGGAGGAAGGCGAGAGATAACGATGTATAAGAGTGATCTCGATCTGTATCTTGAAGTGGTCGACCCGTGCGTAGTCCACGCCTCACCCCCATCACGACTTGGGTTTATGCAAAGTTGTCATCATTCCCTGTGTGTGCATCTGCTGCAGGTATATCTCAGGGTTGACGAAGACGAAAACATACAAGTCTTGCTTTCTTGGTGTAAGGAAAATGATCTATCAGGAGGAGGTGGCAGGGGCCGTGGCTGGTAAAGCCCGCTGATTGACCCAGAGCAAGAGGAGGGAGAACCCTGGGTCAGGCTTATGATGATGTTGGTGGGTGGGTGTGTGTGGCCAGAGTGCATGATCGGGCCGCTATTACATCAGTGTGATAGTGGAGAGGCGAGCGACAGAGGGACGTAGAGAGAGAGACACAGCATCGTGGATCACTCACTGGCCGTAGAATGGATTAGCGCAGGAAAATGCAAATTAAGGGAAGTGGAGGTGAACCTAACAGGCAATGGAGGAGAATACCGGTACTTGGTCAGAACATGTTTGGAGGCACGTTAGTAATGTGTGCTCCAGTGCCAACTGCCCTCGCGCTCGTGTCGTGTGGTTGAAGATCATTAGGAAAGAACATTGTAGAATTGTATTAGTTTTAACTCAGCCGATACATATTTCATAATCGTATCTGGTAGTCGGTTCTTATGAGATTATGAAGGAGCTACACTGGATCGTTAACATATGAGGACGTTGTAGGATTATAATGCCATATTGGCTGAAAGGACGACATGCTGGTGTACTGGTGTGTACTGATGAGGGTTAGTGCCGTCCGTCTGTGATGATTTAAGATCCAGCATGGTCACCTCTGCAGCGGCCCCCGCTGCTCTCCTGTCATTCCCCACACCTCAGCACAGGTAGCCCTGGCCACGGTGATGACGCTGGAAGGATATACGCT
This sequence comes from Panulirus ornatus, assembly GCF_036320965.1. Taxonomy (NCBI): domain Eukaryota; kingdom Metazoa; phylum Arthropoda; class Malacostraca; order Decapoda; family Palinuridae; genus Panulirus; species Panulirus ornatus. Next base: position 9,933,731 of record NC_092291.1, read on the forward strand.
AAGCTTTTCCCACAAACCCGGCAGGACGCTCTCAAGATCCCTCTCCCCCTGCACTGGCCATTCTCCGCACGCCACACACACACACACACACACACACACACACACACACACACACACACACACACACACACAAGAGCACTTCCACGAACTGTGGTGGAAAGCTGCGGGGGGCCGAGGTGAAGCCAGGAGAGCCACGTATGTAATAACTGGGATATTTTCTTTCCCCTCGGTAGCATTCCTTCTGAGCTGGGGTTCCGGGAAAGGAATAATCAAAAAGTTCCAAGGGCGGCTGACGGGATCTTGACGGTGATGGGTCCGAGTGGGCGCGACATGGCGGAGGAAGGAGCGGGCGGGCCAGCCAGGAGGCACCGCCGTCCGCGGAGCGGGCCAGCGGGCGGGCCTGGAGGAGGCACCGCCGTCTGATCTTGGACGGTCGTTACCGGAGGAAAAGGTTCGGCTCGTTGTGACGAGTTTACTTCGGGAGAAGCACTCGGGGGCGGGCGGACCACGAGGGGGGAGAGGTCTGCCATCATACAGATGTGAGGAGGAGGAGAGGAGGAAGGCAAGTGAGGCCTCTTGGCCCCGTGAGATGAGAGTAATGGAAGGAGGATACGTCGCTTGATAACGTCGACCTCCCTCGTTTGAGGGGGACGTGAGGACGATATCTGCTCCGTTGGGGGTTCACGGAGAACAGTTGTCTCCACGTTGAGTGTTCTCGGAGAACAGTCTACACCACGTTGGGTGTTCTCGGAGAACAGTCTACACCACATTGGGTGTTCTCGGAGAACAGTCTACACCACGTTGGGTGTTCTCGGAGAACAGTCTACACCACGTTGGGTGTTCTCGGAGAACAGTCTACACCACGTTGGGTGTTCTCGGAGAACAGTCTACACCACGTTGGGTGTTCTCGGAGAACAGTAGTCTCCTCGTTGGGTGAGTTTTACACTAACCTGTGAACAGTCGCCGGGGTAGCAGGTCACAGACGTTCCCGCTACTCGTGAATACCTGCTAGACGCTTCCCTGAATTGGCCAAACGGGAGGTCGACCCAAGTGCCTCCTCCTCCTCCTCCTCCTCCACAACCCACCGGCATCGCTGGGGCCTCTCCCGCCCGCAGCAGATGCTGCCCCAGTATCGTCTGTAGTAGGTATAGGTACCGTGTCGACTTAGTGGTCGTGAGTAACGAAGTGACGGTATTTTGTTACTCAAGTAGTTTCACTCAGTTCTTTCACTCACGTACTTCGCCGTTTGACCATTTTTGGGTTTAATCGTATATTTTCTAATGAAAATATTTTCTTAGTCAAGTAAAATTGGCCATGATACTTAATGCTTAAGTACAAGTGAATTATGAAATACTTTACTAGAGAGTGATAAAGAACCTATGACATCCTAGAGTATTGGCGGTTTGTGTTGGAGCAGTGTATCTAGGTGGTGTGTGTGTGTGTGTGTGTGTGTGTGTGTGTGTGTGTGTGTGTGTGTGGAAGGTGTCAGGAGGTCAGGTCATAAACCTTCGCCCGACCGTATTCTCGCCATGATCAATACAGACGTTGAACTCATGCAGGAATGATCATGACTGAACGTGCTGGAGACGAGAGGCTGAGGAGGTGGGTGCTAGAGGTACCGTGGGAGGGTTGGGCCCCCGGTGACCTGGAGAACACGATGGTATACCACATCCACCATGGCCGTCTGACCTGACCCTATACGTCAGGTCAGAGGCCTGAGAGAAAGAGAGAGGGGGGGAACACAACAGGTGGGTCAGGTCAGACACCATGGTCAGGTGGGACGTGGTGCGTGGCTGGGTTGAGTGCTGCTCAAGTGTGAAGTAACGGTGGAAGTATATATGGGTGTGAGGCACTTCACCCACTCCAGGAGGCAGTCATCACTCAGTCGTACTTAAGGTGAAGTTGTTATGTAAATGTTCTCCAAGGTCGTACGCCCTCACCCCCCGCCCCTCGTGAAGAGGAACGAAGTAATTCTTAGTAAACAAGAGATGCTGACACTATTGTTTACGATAACAACAAAAGAAAGATACAATTTTATTAAATATTTAGCTACAGTTTCTTAAGGGTAACTCCACATAATCTTAAGAACCTCTCTAGTTCTCAGTAAGTCGACGCCTAGCCAGTATCACTGTATTTTTCTATCATCATTTTGCTATTAATCTTAAGTTAGAAGTTTTTTTACACGTTCGCAATCGTCGTCCGAGAAAATAGAATTATTTGAAGATATAGAAATCTAGTTTCCTTACCAAACAATGTATCGCGTATATTTGTGAGTCTGACATTGTACAGGGAAGTCATGGACTCCTCTGGAGGGTGGAGTTCGACGTGGAAGCAGCACAGTGTGTGTGTGTGTGTGTGTGTGTGTGTGTGTGGGGTACACCAGTGATCCCGGAGCGCTGCCGCCAGCACAGCTGTATGTACGTAGCAGGTCTGGTCTCTGGTCGGCCGGTCGGTCGGTTGTGGTTTTAGTGGAGGTTGTTTGTAGGCGGGGGTGTGATGTTGAGGGACGCCTAGTATGCTGGTACATTTGTGATGAATCTACCATCTGTTGTCTCGTTAGGTTGGTCCCTGTCTGTGTGTGTGTGGGGGGGGGGGGCGGCCTGGGTCCACCACCTCGTTGCAGATGCACTGTGGTACTTGTAGGAGGGAGGGTTGGTGGTGATTGGAGAGGGGTCCCACATACTCCGTGTTATTAAGGCCATCACAGCCTCCTTCACGACAGGTGAAGTTATGATTTACATGGCAGCAGCTTTGCGGGGGATGCCGACTCCGTTTCAGATTGTCGGACGTGAAGAACGTATAGTCTTCACATTTCTGTAGATCATAACTTTGTCTCGGTCGTTGGGGTGTGAGCAACTTGTTGCGTTTGTCGAAGAGGCTGTGACGGATCATCCTTTGTTTGTGTTGTAAGATGGAGGACGTGTGTCTGGTTACAACAGATCTAATGTATCAGCGGTCGAGCTCTGTTTATTTACTGTACTGCAAGTTTTACTGGAGATGTTTGGGACGTTGGAGAAGCTGCTCACTACAACTGTCATGGACATTCCACCGTTGATAATGGTCTGTTTTGGGAACTGGGGTTCGTTGTGAGATAAACCCCAGCTGGAGGATGGCTTATGAAGCTCAGTAAAGGAAGGCTTTGATGACGCCAGTCTTGCGTCCCCCAGGACATTCTTCAGCGGCGCTGAGACACCGCCCAAACATGTTCCCTAGTCTCTGTAGACGTCATCAGTGTATGGACCGAGCGCACGAGAACTCATGATGGAGGACTTGGGTTGGTCTCCGTAGCTTCCTCGAGGCAGATGAGATGGTTCTCCTCGTTGAACATCGCGTTCATATCGTTGACTCAGACATCTACCAGTGTGGCAGGGCAGAGCTTCGGGAAGGGCGGCCAGCCACGTAGGAACTTCTTAGAATGACAAGGAGGATGTTGAGGATAGACCTGAAGATGATTATGACACTGGGATTGGTAGTAACGTTTGTGAAAATCCATTTCCACGAGTATTTTGCGCCATGAGCCCCACTGGTCCTCGCGGAGTGTAAGCTCTGCTGAAGTTCCCCGGTTCACGACGAACTCGGGAGCCATTTCGATACGACGCGGCCGAGCAGTTTGGCTCCAGTGTACGTCGGGACGATGCGACGCAACGTGACGGGACGCAGGAGACAGCTGTGCCTCTGGATCGTGACATCTCGTAGCCCCTGAGTGTGGCGGCTAGTGAGAGGGGGAGACTGGGCTATGCTCTCCCAGAGCCGCGTTGGCTGTTGATACAACCTAATTTAACAGTGATTATCAGACGCTGTGATGGGTCGCGCGGGCGGGGGGAGGGGAGGATTATTGTGCCTTTCGACACAGCTGTGCCATGAGGTTTGGAACTGTGTATTCGTGGTCTTGTTTGTCTAAGATGACATAGATTCTCGGTTTGTTTGCTTGGCAGATCACTGTACCTCCTCTGAGGCTCAGTTCTCTGGCGGCTTGTTTAAGTTCAGGGCTGAGGATCGTGTCGTCGTCGTCGTCTTTGTTGTTATTATTGTTGAAACTGTGTTGTGTGGTGGTGGTGTGTGGGCGCAGCTGTTCCTCTTACTCACAAGACAGACAGTTATGATGCTTTCCTTGGGCTAACTTGTAATAACTCAACGTCGGTCTTCTTTGTCTTATATATATATATATATATATATATATATATATATATATATATATATATATATATATATATATATATATATATATATATATATATATATATATATATATACACACATATATATGATTCTTGAGCACGACGGTGTATGTACATATATGACCCTTATGTATGATGGTCTGTGGTCTTTGACCTGATCCCTTGTGGGTCGGCGACCTCCTCCCATGGGGAAGCGTCAACGGCGAAGCAGCAAAGACCTGCTCGTGTGCCGTGCTCAGAGACGCCCCTGTTGGCTGACCCAGGCTCCCCACCCACCACCACCTTCAGAGCCTCTGGCAGTACCTGGGGCCATGGTGCGACCGGCGTCTGTTCGCACACTCTCCTCGTGCGACGTACAGCACCAGTGGCAGAAGGATCCAGACAGGTTCACGGAGCGAGGGGCGTTGAGCACGACGCGCGGTGCCGGCCGACCCCGACCCCGACCCAACCCCCGCCAGTGTTATGGGACAGGACAGGCGCGGGAAAGAGATTAAGAAGTCGTAAATCCTCAGGGAATCGATGCGTGGCAATACGCCGTGGGCGCCGGCCACGGGCCAGCCTTCAGCGAGATATATTATGCAAAAATTTCCCCGTAGCTGAGGCCCTGCAGACTCGGGTTCGCCGTAGCCGTTCGTCAGATTGGGAAATTCGAGCGTGACATGATTCCCCCCATGACCCACACCGCCACCACCGCCCTCTGTCGACGCCTCGCTAATGCTAAACAGAAGCCGGGGCGCGACCCGGCGATAGATAACCGGGGCACGGTGGGGTTTTTCCGTGAAGATGGAACGATACGATTGCTTCTGTGTTGTCTTGATTGAATTGTATCTCTTCCATTCTTATGGTCCTCTCCTCGGTGTATCGGGAGTGAGTGAGGGAAGGGAATGGGGGGAAGGGAAGGAGAATAGTGGGGTTTTCGTAGGCAGTTAGGTGGTAAAGGGCGTCTTTAGGAGGTACGGAGCTGGCCCTGGTGAGAGAGTTGGAGGTGTACATGTGTGGTGTGGGTAAGGGTGAGGGTGAAGGTGTGGTGTGGTGTGGGTGCAGGTGTGGTGTGGTGTGGGCTGGGAGGTTCTCTGGTACCAGGCACAGGCCGCCTTACAGAAAGTCTTCACCAGATCTTCGTATGTGGTTCTCTTGTGTACGTTAGCGTGTGTGTATAACGTCTATGTGATCTTAAGTGCTTCTGCGTATGTGTAGGTATACGTAAATAAACATGCCTTCATTTTTCTCTCCCTCTCTCAACGTAATATTTTGGTGGCCCCCCCCCTCCTTCACACCCTACCCCTCCCCCTTCATCCTTCCTCTCCCCCCCCCCAAGGACACACTCCTAAGAACCCAGTGTTTATCTTTTCATAATAACAGGAAACCCCAGGCGCTACCTTTCGACACTCCGTTAACACCTTTTCTCAACTACGCCTTCAAGATCCACCACACCTTGACACTTCACGTGGGCCAGGTGTGCGTGCGTGCCTGTGTGTGGGGGAAGTGTGACCGTACTGAAGATATGTTAAGTACGTTGTAGTGTCTTAAGTAGCGTGTCAAATGTCAGGTGTGGAAGTGTGCTTCAGTGTGTAAGTGTTACGCCAGGGATGGAAGTGTGTGTGTGTGTCTACATTGTGTCATCATAAGATCACGTGTGTACGTGTACAGGGCTGGAGTTGATACACACACACACACACACACACACACACACACACACACTCTCCTTGCCTGTGTGACATTAACCAACCCAGCATTCCATGACCATCCGTCTCTCGCTAACAGCCACATTATGTAGTTAAGAACAAACGAGCTCAGATAACTGGACCCCCCCCCTCCCCCCACTGTGATTTATGACCCTAACGTAGAAGGGCTTTATAAGGAGCCATCTTAAGTGCTCGTGACGTCACTGCACAAGACGTTGACGTCACCTCGCCCGAGATGGTGATTCAACCCTCCTCGTCCCACCACCACCACCACCGTCCCATGACCAGTCCCTCAACACCACACTCTACACCCAGGCCGTGTGTGTTCCCGTGATCTACACCTTACCTAGAAGTGTATTACCCAAGCCTCTCGCCGTAGTGTGAGTGTACGGCCTTCCTCCACACCCCGCGTGTGTTTATCAACCAATGTGTTGTTCATCGGCAGTAGTAGTAGTACACCTGGGGAGTATATTACCCTGTTATGACGCCCTGACCACCGGTATGACCCGCGTCTTTTTATTGTACTCCGTGTAGTTCTGATGTACTACACCCTCTGAGTGTATTCCCCCCCCCTCCCTTTTCGTGTACACTTCATGTGTACATATGCGTCGAGGTTGTTGCTGAACGCCGTACCCTGTACATGGAAGGGTAAGTCAGTAGAGTTGTATTTCATGAACACTGGAGAGTCATCAGACTCTGCTGTACACCTCGCCAACATACGTGTTGCCCCAAACTTGAAGCCAGACATTAGCCACAGTGTCTGGCCCCAACCACACTTCATCATCATCATCATCATCATCATCATCATCATCATCATCATTCCGTGCATCTATAGTTCTTTATCTCCGAGCCAGCGATATCTACTCCCATCGGCGCCGCCCGCTGTGGGGGATGAAGAATGAGTGTGAACACCAGCACTGGCTGCCTCTTCTTTTCTCCAGATGTGTGTGTGTGTGTGTGTGTGTGTGTGTGTGTGTGTGTGTGTGGTGTGTGTGTGTGTGTGTGTGTGTGTGTGTGTGATCACGTATGTACAGTTACCCACATGTCCTGTGCGGGGAATGAGTTGTACAATCCAGTCTTCCACTTTTCATACACCTTTACGTCATTTCTGACAAGTTTCCTGGCTTATTTCTTATTCTCGCCTGTCGTTCTATCCCTGTGCCTATCGAAGGCCTGTCAGCAATCTGCGTCGTCACACTGGTTTAGAAGAAATTCAAAGGTTTTGATCACGTCACTCCTTACTCTTCTGTCTTCCATGGTTCACAAATTGAAGGCTTCCAGCCTGTCCCTATTACTTAGCTGCCTTAATTCTGGTACCATCTTAGTTGCCATCCCTGAGCCTCTCTCTGCTAGCTCTTTCCTCTTCCTAAAGTCCAGTAACCAACCAATTCCCATTTCCATCACGACTTCTCGTCATCCGTAGCCTCAGCCAGGAGTCCAGTCCTACTGGGAAGTCATTTACATAGATCAAGAAAAGCACTGATGTCAAGACAGAGGCACGCCACTGGTGACCTCAGCCCATTTTCAGAAGGGTCCCTTGACGTGTGTCCTATGTCTCCCATCCACTGAGGTAATACGTCCATCGAAGGTCTTTCTCTAGTCCTGCCTGAGGATCCTCCTCCTCCTCCTCCCTCTACCATCCTCCTGTATGGTGATGTCTTGATGTTATCTGGCACTCCAGGTACAGACGACACCGCCACCCAGCCCTATCTTTGGACTCAAACAGAGCTCACTTTCTCGTAGAAATGCAGGAGCTTCGTTACGCATGGCCTTTCCCTAAAACCATATTGTCTAAAACTTGGGAGGTTAAGCCGGTATGTGTGTGTGTGTGTGTGTGTGTGTGTGTGTGTAGAAAGAGAGAGAGAGAGAGAGAGAGAGAGAGAGAGAGAGAGAGAGAGAGAGAGAGAGAGAGAGAGAGAGAGAGAGAGAGGCTGGCACCTGGGGTGGGCAAGCGTGCGCAAGGATCATTACCCGGGGTCGAGTCTCTCCCGCGAAATAATAATGAAATAATCAGGCCTCATTTTTTTTATATCATTATTCCAGGTAATTCTCTTACGCTATGAGACCCCCTTCCCCCCCTCCCCCCTGACTGCCTGCCCTCTCTCCACACCCACCCCCCTAACCTTCAAAGAAGCCGTTCTCATCAGACGTTCCCAAAATGTGAAGGTGTGCAGAGCCTCCGACGCGGAGCGAACGCTCTGAATAATCTTGCTGGCTTGGGCGGGTTGGCGGGGGGAGACTAGACGAGAGAGGGTTTGTTTCCCGGTACAAAATGCATGTCAGGTCAGCCAGGCTCAAGGGCTTCGTTCAGGGAATGCCTAATGCCACGGCACCTCCAGGGAGGGATGTCTGTCTGCTCCTGTTTATCTGTCTCTGTCTATCCACCTATCTGTCCGTCTGTCGACCTATCTACATCTCAGTTGGCTCATCCCAGTGGGCGTGGGAGCCGGACATATAGTCTCTACATTATATATATATATATATATATATATATATATATATATATATATATATATATATATATATATATATATATATATATATATATATATATATTCCTATGAGTCCACGGGGAAAATGAAACACGATAAGTTCCCAAGTGCACTTTCGTTTAATAATCACATCATCAGGGGAGACACAAGAGAGAAATATAAGTCAGTTGATATACATCGAAGAGACGAAGCTAAGACGCCATTTGGTAAACATGTGATTGTCCAAAAGACACAACGAGCGTTCATAAACTTATCATTGTACAAATCTTATCAACAATAAAGTTATCTAATTTGTATAGACCATCACTAATATTAAGATTATAATTCTTTGTGTATTTGATAATAGAAGGTTCAATGATATTTCTCTTGGTAATACAGTTAGAGTTGATAACTGAGATGGCGTTACTCCAGTCAATACAATGATCATAGTTTTTAACGTGATTGAACAAGGCATTTGATTCTTGTCTCGCTCTTATACTATATTTATGTTGCTTAAGTCTAACAGAAAGATCCTTATCAGTCTGACCAACATAAAATTTATCACAGTTTCCCACAAGGCACTTTATAGATGCATCCAAGAGAATTTTCTGGTGAATTCCTGATTAAGATATTCTTTTTAGTATTATTGTTGCTCCGTATCGAATACATAGCCGCTCATCTAATGTATTTCTCTACCGTCCACATTCATGTATATCAACCCAACCTCGGTGTGCTCCTGCTGTATGTATTACCCTCCCGTCTATGTACAGATGTGTGCTGACCCAACTTGCACATAGTATGTACGTGTGTGTGAGTGTGTGTTTCGAATACACATAGCCACCTCTGTAGCTTACCCATCTTGGTGGGGCGCCCACATGTGGACTGTGGGGAGTGAGTGAAGTGTTTACACCGAGCATCTGTAATGGGTCGACCTCACCCTCGGCAAGACCAACCTCAACGTGGAATTACAGACACCCTCTACCCGCCCCTCCAGTCTCTCTCTCTCTCTCTCTCTCTCTCTCTCTCTCTCTCTCTCTCTCTCTCTCTCTCTCTCTCTCTCTCTCTCTCTCTCTCTCTCTCTCTCTCTCTCTCTCGAGGAATACCTCGAGTCTGTCAGCCTGCAGTACACACATGTTCTCCCAGGGAGGCCGTCATGGCCAGCCGGGTGGGGCGTGGAGGCCAGGCGAGACCTGGCACATCACACCACGAGGCCGGATGTTCCAAGTACTCCACACACACACACACACACACACACACACACACACACACACACACACACACACACACACACCAGGAGGTTTGGCCAAAGACGAGGGAGAAGGAGGGAGAGGCAGGGAGTGAGAGAGACGAGGGAGAGGTAGGTAGGGAGGTGTGAGGGAGAGTCGTAGATCCTTCTCATTATAATCATACATGCGCATTCATCTCCCCTTCCCAGGCTAGAACACAAGGCGGTGTAGGGAAGCGTCCTATATACGATATAGGTCATTATGGCATACCTTGTCGTGGAAGGGGCTGCTCGTAGGAGCTAGACAGTGCTATACATCAATGAAGCGTCACTGGTAGACTTTAGCGTCGAAATTCCCACGTATAATGATAATTAAAAGAGCCAGTATGCAGAGATTCAATATAGTCATATGTTTAACATATTACTCGAAATTTGCAAAAGGTTTACTTTGATTCATCGGAACAATGCAGGTGAGAGTCCAACCGTTGTTGTTGACTGGTTGGTAAGGATATCCAGTATATGTATGAATCATAGTGAAGTGCCTGAGGATTGGCGGAATACATGCATAGTACCATTGTACAAAGGTAAAGGGAATAAAGACGAGTGTTCAGACTCCAGTGGCATAAGTCTGTTGAGTATTCCCGGTAAATTACTCGTCTAAAGGTATTGGGAGTGGTATTGTGAACTGCTTGTGGAGGATTGACTTCACCATGTGTAGACTTAACCGGAAATTTACCTTACAACGTACACACTGTCTGTGGTAGTGAGTGGTCCTTGGGGAAGTGTGGACAGACTGGAAGTATGCTTTACGAAGTATGACTTGAGTGTGAACGTTTACCGCAGTACATGTGGCGGTTGACGTCACTGTGTATGTTTACAGTTAAACGTTTACTGTAGATATAAACTTCCTCTCAACATCGTCCTCGGTATCTCACCACTAGATCCACCGAGGCCACAGTGTCGGCCTTCACGCACGACCCTGCCAGTTGTTAAGCCTAAACCCTAGCCAGCCACCCAACCTCACTACGCCGGTGTTGCCTGAGATACGCTTATGTGCGTATGACCGAAGATGTGGACGTTTATGTTGTGGGCAGAGAATGGAAAAGGAAGACGGCTAACTCCTGGATTTTATCAGCGTCATGAAATGTATACATACAATCGTGGTGTCATCAGTCGTTTTCTCAAGGATTTCTCTTCATTGCAATGAAGATGTTGTAGACTGTGTGTGAAGAGAGCGACGGAGGGCGGGGGTTGTATAACTTATACACCTCTGCAGTGCAAATAAACACCAGGATAAAGACAAACAATGCTTTTCACTGCGAAGATTACTATAAACGTGTTGTATGGAGAGTCACAGTCATGAAGTAAACATAAAACAAGTTAGTATCGGAATATATCGACACTGAATCATATTTGAACATACCAACTCTTGGGTCTGCACAGCAGAAGGTACACACGACAGGAACGGTACGTTGTACGTACACAGACCTCGTGTGTACACGATATTGAAATATGTTTACCTCATGTGTACGACGGTAGCTACAAACCCTGGTAGCAGGGCCTTACCTCAGACCCGGCCCTAAGGGATCAGCGACACACAGCCCCCCATATACCTGCCCTAACACGAACCCTGGATCTTCCCTGGGCCGAACGACCCACGCCCACCACGACCATACCTTGACCAGCGGTCACAGGGACACTGGCCGCAGGAACCCACGCCTGGAGAAGGCAGGGACACGGCGGGGACCACCTCTGCGAGAGCCCCGCCGCCCGGCTCCTTTCCCGTCCCTCTCACCAAAGCCGAGGACCACCCTGCTGCCGGAGGGCTGGTCGACGTCTGTGAGGAATGCTTCCGTTGTTTCATGGTATCCTGTGATCCCCTGGTATCCTGTGGTATCCTACGCACGTAAGGAATGTCACGTTCTTGCATGTGAATGATGAGAGAGAGAGAGTTATGTGTAGGATCCTCATGCTATAGCTCGGAGGCTTGACCAAAGAGGTATCTATGGTATGTCCTGCTACACCCTCGGCTCTGGCCCCTGCCCCGCTATGATCGTCTCCCTCGATAACGCCGTCAGGCAACGGCCTCCGCCGACGGAGAGACGCCGCCGCCACCGCTGCTGCTGCTGGTGCCTCGAGGAGCAATCAAGGCGACCAGGGGATGACGTCTGTCGCAGGACGTCCACTGCCGAGGGACATTTGCCCCGTGTCGCTTCCAGGAAGTGGCTCCTGGCGAGGAGTGGTCCGTCTGAGTGTCTTGTCTGGAGCGTGCGATCATTGATTGTCCTCAGATGGTAATTGGCGAAGATAGTGGCTGCAAGGGGAGAGGCTGGAGTGGTGGCTGGTACGTAACCACCAATGAATTACCTCCACGTCACAGAGAGGTCGTGTGTTGATCCTCGCACTACACCAGGGAACAGCTGTCGCCCAGGTGCACCTCTCATCTCGAAATGCCCACGGGACGGCTAGCGTCTCCCGAGTCTCTCTTTATGATGCAGTGTCCTGTCATGGACGGAGGCCACTCTACCGGGCCAGACCTGGAATGAAAAGGGGAAAAAAGGGAATGAAAAAGATAGGTTAAGAAAAAATGTAATATGACTACAGGATATAGAAATAGGAAGCAAAATAGATATCGTGCTCACCTGACGTTATAGAGGGATCTTTGATGATGGTCAGGGTTCCCTGTCGCTGTTGAATGTCTTCCAGATCATCAGAGTCACGCCTTCCAGGGTCGCGCGTCCCCCTCGTGAGAGATCGGGCTCGCGCACTTCCAGTAAACACTGACCACACGTGGTGGGTTCTGTGCAGAGGACGACGTGTGGAGAGTGCGATGGCATGACGTGAGTGTCTCAGTGTGTCAGACTAGCTGCCCAGAAGACTACCCACCGGAAGGCCAGACGTGCGGCACCGCCACCGCACACTGTCAGCCACATCTCCTACAACCACACTCCCCCTCCCTCTCTCCGCCCCGTCTTCATCACCACCACATTCCGTCTGCCACACCTACAACTAAGCCCCCCCTCCCACCCTCCCCCCGTCTTCTTCAATTCCTAGACACAAAGGTTTACAGTTCCAGCGTCTGCCTCTGCCACCAGCCCCAGTTAACGCAGCTTCGCTTCCCCGTTACAGCCCCACCCCCCTCCCGCCGCGCCTCTTCACCCCCCCCCCCCCTCCCCCAACATGTAAGAACACACGTTGAACAATGAACAATATTTCCATTTCATCTTTTTTTTTTCGTTCTTATATGCTCGTCTTTCCCGCGTTGTCGAGATAGCGTCAGAAACAGACGACTGAGCCTCAGAGAAAAAATCCTCGTGTGGCTGCTTCTCGTGTTCCTTCTTTAAGAAATATGGCAGAGGTGACAACCTGCACCTCCCCGCTCCTTCGGCTCCCTAAATTTCCCTTGAGGAAGCATCATGAAGGCAGTAGAGGTGAGGGAAGGAGAAGTGTCAGGGGCTGCCATTGTTGACCGCGTCCGTGGAAGGATGGCATGAGGGAAGCTGGTCTTACAGATCGCCAGTCTTCGTGTGTCTCCGCCTCACCGCTGCCACCTCCTCCTCCTCCTGCTGGCGACAGGCCTTCCTGTGTCCTAACCCCACAGTAACGTGGCGTGTTGCAAGTCCAGAACCCACCAGGAAGGTTGAAATTACAACCTTATAAGTATCCCATGACTGATGACTCACATGGTTCCGAAAATGACGAACCCATTATCGTGTTTGAGAAATCCATCAGTTCGTTTCAGGCGGGAGGAAGGAGCGAGACGCTTGTTTCTCCTGGTCTTTCTTCCGCAAGACGAGAATGTTTCAGTGGAACAAGTGAGTCGTTCTTTTTTCCCAGAAGGAGAAGAAGAAGAAGAAAGTCCTTGCAGTAGCTGTGAAAGGCTCGAATCTCCGGAACTGTTTCGGTCTCGACTCACACCAAGAGTCGAGGTTAACGAGACACAGAAGAGAATGTTCTCGTGGTCGGCGTCTGGCCTGAGCTCCCCACCTCTGGTAATTAGTCTTGGATCATCTTGGTTCATTTCTTATCAGTTCTCTCTCGACGTGTGAGTGAGTGTAAAGTCGCGGAAAAAGATCGAATGAATTGAGATTTGTTGATTCAGTTGCATGGATTTCAGAAGCTTTTGTGTTTCATGTGTTTGACCGCGTTGTTCGTCAGTTTATACCATGGGAATACTGCTCCTCTTCATCAGTAAGTCATTGCAATACTGATCTCCTCAGCAGTATCTGTCAGGGGAATATTGCTCTCTTACAGATTCAGTTCCTGGATTTATGTTCTGCTAAGAACGCTTGAGTAGATCTTGCTGGGAAGTGTGCCTACCAGAGGAACAGCCACGTAGATCCTCAGCAACAGGAACAAACAGGGAAGACGTCAGAATGAAGATGAAGCATTGGGAAAGGTTCGGCAGACCCACAGAAACGGTTAGATTACATCTTGCGGACACACGAGGAATAGATAATGTTTGAGGAGCAGCCTCATAGCACCTCGGGAGCGGTCAAACAAAGCAGCGACACTTCAGGACCAGCCGGGTAACAACTTATGAGACAGAGACTACGTCAGAAACGACAACTCTGGGAAGTGGGTAGCTGGAACACTCAAGAGACATCAGCAGAGGCAGTCAGTCACGTATTTACCTTCGGAACACTCGAGCACATTGTCAAGAACATCATCACCCAAGAAGCATTCGTACAAAGCCTCACAGAAGGCCAGAAAACACGCCAAGACCACAGAACAATCAAGGGGAAAATCAGGTAGCGCGACTCGGGAGCAATCAGAGGAGACCTAAGGAACAATGAGACGGGACCTCATGGACAATCAGGTTAGCACCTGAGAGAGAGAGAGAGAGAGAGAGAGAGAGAGAGAGAGAGAGAGAGAGAGAGAGAGAGAGAGACAATCAGGTGGCAGCCAAGCAGGAAATGAACAGCATTACTCCACACGTCTTCCATTCCATCTAATGGACGGATGTATTATGAACCCAGCGTTCTGAGAACCAGGCAAGGACGCTCTATAGCATGTCATTGTCTCCTCCTCTCCTTCCTCCCTCCTACAGACTCTCATTATATATATATATATATATATATATATATATATATATATATATATATATATATATATATATATATATATATATATATATATATATCGTATGTAACTCAACTCGTCTCTCAAGGATGTAAGTGACTTATATCACTTCGCAATAATCATTCGTGGAGCTGCTTTCCCCCCCAGCAACCCCCTCCCCCGTGTCTTGTCAACAGTGGCGTCCCCCAGGGGTTCACCTCTGTCTCACATTCACTTCTCTCCATAAAGATGACTTTCACCATATTGGGGTTCCGCCATCCTTCTTTATTGCTCAACGTCGGTGTGATCCCACGCTGCACTCTTCAGCTCACCCTCGCTCCCGCCCTAGTGCTAGTTTCTCTCTCTCTCTCTCTCTCTCTCTGAACGTATCTTCTCTCTTGATTCGAGTGAAGATACACAGCAGGCAGTGACCTGGTTGAAACTCGCGGTTCCCTCAATACAATATTTTTTTTCCACACTTCATTTCTCGTCCCTACATATTACACGTTTCCCTTCTGGTCAGTTTGAAAAAAAAGAAAGAACACCACAATTTAACCCGTTAATAACATAGACATGTTGTAATAAACACGACCTTTCCTCTGCCCTGCAAACAACACATGATGGACGTGACAGAACCTGCCTCCCAGCAGCTGAAGGTGTTGTGTGTAGATGACGCAGTCAACTAACATCCTCGTGAGCGGGTGTTGCTCCTCCTCCTCCTCCTCCTCCTCCTCCTCCTCCTCCTCTTCCTCTTCCTCTTCCTCTTCCTCCTCCTCCTCCTCCTCCTACTCTGCAGGTATCATTTCGACCACTGCTCTCGTGAGCGGTCTGCTCGCGTCCCCACCACTGAGGCTCTCGGCCCACGCCACACGCACCTGTGGCTGCTGTGCTGGGCCCTAGACCACGACGGTACCACCCTTTGGGTTATGTATGTCTGTATGTATGATGACCTCCTCCTGGCCTGCTGACCCCGACCACTTAAGGGGTCAGGTCGGGGGTTACACCCGTCGTATCGCTGGGGTCGTCGTGCCGTCGCTCTCAAGGGTCGTCACGGCGCCGGCCTGAAGAACGGTCGACCAACACACACACACACACACACACACACACACACACACACACACACACATTTTAAATCGTTTAATTTCTCCACCGGACAAAGTAGATGGCGTGTCCTGAGCCGTCATGTGGTGGTGGACGGTACGTCTGAGTAGATTTCCCAAAAATCTACTTTTTTTTTTTTTCCTTCCTTCTTTATCAGCTGGTTTTGATTTGGGTCATCTTCCGAGAACTGCGTGATCTGGTTTGTCGTTGTGTTATCTCTCTCTCTCTCTCTCTCTCTCTCTCTCTCTCTCTCTCTCTCTCTCTCTCTCTCTCTCTCTCTCTCTCTCTCTCTCTGTCTCTCTCTCTCTCTCTCCAGAGTGATTGATCGGTCGATTCTCCACTCCCCCCCTCCCCTCCCCCCTCCCCCCCCTCACCCCGAAAATCCATCGACAGCCAGGACAGCTTTTGACCTTTTGCCCTCGTGGGGGGGTGGGGGAGGGGGGCAGGAGAGGAGAGTGTGTGTGTGTGTGTGTGTCGTGAGGAGGAGAAAGACGGGGGGGGGGGGGCTTTGAGGGGAAGGGAAGGGGGGGAGGAGCAGCGGAAGCAGCAGGAATCCCGCTCAAGTACGGCTTCTCAGAACGCTGGCGACGCGTTCCCCCGCCGAGCGCCGCCGCCGCCATCTTGGACCTCTAAGCTTAACGGTCACATCCGCTGGTGGCGCGCTCGCGCGGGGGACCGGCCCGCCTCTCCGCCCATACGTCTGGTCGGTTACGTCCGTCCGTCCGTGTGTAGCTAGCGACGAGCCAGAGCTGCACGTTGTTTCAGATATATGGGTTTTTTTTAGGATGTGTTTGTGAGGATAGATTGTGTGTGTGTCCTCTTTTCTTCCGAGGTTGTGTGGCCACGTCCATGGGAAGTTCTGGGAACTTCGGCCATGTTTGAGTTTTGGCGAGCTCCATGAGCAGATGATTGGAGTCTTGAAATATTGGCGATGTGCTGGATATATTCGCGATGCGCTGGATATATTCGCGATGCGCTGGATATATTAGCGATGCTCTGGATATATTGGCGATGTGCTGGGTATATTGGCGATGTGCTGGATATCATATTGGCGATGTTTGGCGACTGTGGCTCTGAGTGGCTACACAACTCGCTAAATGACCAACCAAAGCGAAGTCTGGTTCGCTAATTTCTTGTCCTCTAACCTGGGCCAAAATATCCACCTACAAAATACATCGTAACCTTGAAAACAAAAATTTACTCCACACAATATCGTTCCATTCCCCCTGGAACCTGAGCTGATCGTTAGAGGAATGTGATTGGATGATCAGCGTAACAGGGCTAACAAAGCACTCGCGGTAGTTGTGTCGTTGTAAAAATAGCGGGCGAGATGGTTGGCGAATGCTACTGCCCAGACAGCCCCTGGTCGTTATCCATGATGGCTCCTCAGACAGTCCCTGGTCGTTAGCCATGATGGTTCCTCAGACAGCCCCTGGTCGTTAGCCATGATGGCTCCTCAGACAGTCCCTGGTCGTTAGCCATGATGGTTCCTCAGACAGCCCCTGGTCGTTAGCCATGATGGCTCCTCAGACAGTCCCTGGTCGTTAGCTGCGTGCAGTGATAAATTTACTGTAATTTAGTCCTAATTTCTTCATTACGTCGAAACGGAAGCAGGCAGACGGACAGACGTACACACCTTCGTAAAGAATGGTTCATGAAATTGAAACCGAGTCGAGAAAAGTTGTAAGAAATAATGATATTTAGTTCTTTTATACAGTGGCTAAAGGGACCCTCACCATCTTTATTGAATAAAGAGCCAACAATAAAGACAATGTTGTGGTTGTGAGTTGTATTTTGATCTCATGGCCTCTGGCGCAGGGCATCAAGAGAAGTGTGGCTTGAAAAGCACTAAATTTACCATCAGCCACAGACCACATTACCACATTATTGATGAAGTTTCCACACAATACAAATTGATAAACAAATAATGTAATAGAATCAGCTGGATGAGGATAATTTTACAATTTAGATGTTTTGCATACTATACATGATATTTTTTAGTAGACAGGGAAATAATTACCTTGGAAAAAAAAAAAAAAGAAACGAGAGACATAGAACGATCAGACTTCATTATTGTGGTTTGAGGAGAGGTCAGAGGTCAGACCCGCATGATTACTGAGTCATCATTTCATTTGGTCACAAAATGTCAAGGATAACATACACCTGCTGCACTGGCCGAGCCCCCGCCCTTGTTATTCATGGTTATTCATCACGGTTCTTCACTCTTATAACGTGTCAGTGTTCTTCGTCGTGTTCTATTTTTTTGTTGTTGATTATTTTTTCATTATATATGAATACTTTTCTTCATTTGCATCGTGGGTTCATGTATTCTCCGCTCCCCCTCCCCCATCGATATAATTGTTTCCATTCATCGTTATGCATCATCATCATCATCATTCCGTATCATTCATTACTGTCGGTCGTTATTCTTCATCATTCACTGGCCATGTAAAGAAAAAACTTTATGTAGTCGCTTCGATTTGGACTCTCTCTCTCTCTCTCTCTCTCTCTCTCTCTCTCTCTCTCTCTCTCTCTCTCTCTCTCTCTCTCTCTCTCTCTCTCTCAAGAAGCACCATCCCCGTCGGTCATCCATTCACAGCCACTTTCCTTGGGGCCGGCCAGGTACTGCTTCGCGGGCCTGTGAGACCTCCAGCTGTGCTGAGTGGATAGCAGGGGTTGTCCTGGCAGGGATGGAGTCCCATGTCCCTTTCGAGATCTCCCTCCCTCCCCTCACTCATGTTTACAGAGCTGTATTTCGTAGTCAAGTACGCCAGCGTGAAAAAATTTCGAACTGGTGATGCCCGCGTGACGCTCCTCTGTGGTCTTCCTGTGTCAGAAGTGGTGGTGAAACAGCTGTCGTGGTTCCCGACGTTTCCAAACACGTTTTGACAGGATGTGGCGTAAGTCTTTTGTTTTCTTAAGCTTCCCCTTTTTTTTAGGGGGGATTTCTTGTGTTTCTCTCTCTCTCTATCTCTCTCTCTCTCTCTCTCTCTCTCTCTCTCTCTCTCTCTCTCTCTCTCTCTCTCTCTCTCTCTCTGCTCTCCGAGGCACGGCTTCCTCCCTGACCGTACCGCTGCAGCAGTCATGATAGAGCGAGCCTCAGCCTCTCCCTCCTACATGCCACCAGGGGTGTCCCTCTACAGCCTCGTCCTACAGCGCCAGACTCTCCTTATTGCTCTCCCTCCACCATCTTCTCTCTCCCGCTTTTCGTATTTCTGTCCGTCCTAAAGCTGATTCCATTTTACTTGTCAGAACTCACTTTTCCTTCCTTCCTTCCTCACTCTAACACTCGTTCTGTCTCGAATTAATCATATCTCCTCTCTTAATCTGGAGGGAGCCCTCAGAATGTGGCTATAATGCTGCTGACCATGAGAGAACACGGGCCTGCCTGCCTGGGGGCGTCGGACCTGCTTGGGTTCGAATCCTGAGCGTGGGAAGTCGGCTCACAGCAAATAGCACCTGATCATCCTCCTCCTCCCTAGGCTGGTCGATAAGTGGACACGTGTGTGTGCGTGTGTGTCCTGGAACACCGGAGGAAAGGCACAGTGCATAAATAAGGTCAAGAGACGGGGCAGTACGAGTGTGAGACTCTGCTCACGTTACACACACACACACACACACACACACACACACACACACACACACACACTGACACAGGTTCTGGGAACGTCAGCTATGGCGTCTTTAACGTTGGAGCAGACGCATGTAGGGCGGGTTCCTGGTCCCGGGTTAATTTATTCAAGGATCTGGCCACCTCCAACCCAAACTAGAAGCAGTTGACGCTGGTTCCCAGTAGTGACCTTCGCTGAATTGTCCTAAATCACTGACCATGTCTTGTGTGTGTGTGTATATATTTATATTTTTTTTGGCAGTATCGTCCACGCGAATCGCTCAGAGCACGTCATAGGAAATGATTGCCTTTATATATATATATATATATATATATATATATATATATATATATATATATATATATATATATATATATATATATATATACTTGAGGAGTTGAGATCGTCCTCCAGGTGGTCATGAAGCTGATACCATAGCTAGGCTTCAGTGCCTTTGAATATATTATAGCGTGGCCATGTGACGCTCGTCTTGAATCTGTGAGGATGTGTGACCTGCACAGTGTGTGGCTACACTGCACATCTGTGAGGATGTGTGGCTACACTGCACATCTGTGAGGATGTGTGGCTACACTGCACATCTGTGAGGATGTGTGGCTACACTGCACATCTGTGAGGATGTGTGGCTACACTGCACATAATATTGAAACTAGGAGTTCAGCTTCGTGAATAGAAGAGGAAAGAAAATTTTGATGCGTTTTAAACTCTTGAGCACGACGGTACGACCCTTGAGCACGACGGTACGACCCTTGAGCACGACGGTACGACCCTTGAGCACGACGATACAACCCATGAGCACGACGGGACGACCCATGAGGTCGCACACACACGGTAGGAGAAGTCCAGCGAGCTTCCAGGGTCCGTCAGCCAGACGTCAGCGTCTGTCCTGCGCCTCCCAAAAGTGTCTCTTTGTCGTACCATCACCGGGGGAACCCCCGCTGCATGGCGAAGAAATTAACCGCCGTTATTGTTGGCAAGATTGAGAGAGTCGAGTTGCGCTTGAAGGCAACTTGGGTCCCTTTGTGGGGGTTCCATCCCAGGAAACCCGGACGTGTGTAAACCCGGACGTGTAAACTCGGACGTGTGTAAACCCGGACGTGTAAACCCAGACGTGTAAACTCGGACGTGTAAACCCAGACGTGTAAACCCGGACGTGTAAACCCAGACGTGTAAACTCGGACGTGTGTAAACCCGGACGTGTACCATAAGGACAGAACGCAGAGTGGTCGCGACGCCACCCGATCTTCGCGTGACTCACGTTTTCTTTGAGGATGATGTGTTTACGTTTACCTGCTTCAAGTACGACCCCTTTGAGCACGACGGTACGACTCTTGGGTATGATGGCCTTACGTCTAACCAGACCCTTTATGAGTTAGGTGAAAGGACGGGTCATCTTACTCAAGGGTCGTACTGTCGTACTCAAGGGTCGCACTGTCGTACTTAAGGATCGTACCGTCGTACTCAAGAGATAAACCTTTGTCCATGCACGATAAGAACTTTAACAACAGGACATCTTCATAAACACGAAAATAAATGCATTAGTATAAATCACAGTTTTATCTACTCTTACGGAGTTTTTTTTTCTTATCGGACTTTTCGATATGGGGGTGATCAACTGAAAATTAATATGTACATAAAGCAGTTTTTTCATTTAGAAATGCGTAAGTTAAGCAACCTGTTGACTCGCATCTTGTGTTCGAATGATTTTTTGGCTTTGCGTGTATAGTTCTTAGTTTGTTGTCGTATTTATGTTTGACTGATGTTCTGTGTGTGTGTGTGTGTGTGTGTGTGTGTGTGTGTGTGTGTGTGTGTGTGTGTGTGTGTGTGTGTACGTGTGTGTGTGTGTGTGTGTGTGTGTGTGTGTGTGTGTGTGTGTGTGTGTGTACGTGTGTGTGTGTGTACCTTCATTTTCTGTCTTAGGGCAGGAAAATATAGAATATATTAACCAGTTTTCTGCTGAAGCTTCAGACAGCGTTTACCATCTGCAAAGGTCACCACAGATGAGTATGTTGTCAGGTTGGACACTGGCAAGCCCCCATTTACCAGAGGGTAGAGACAGCGGGAGACTTACATTTACCAGAGGGTAGAGACAGCGAGAGAGATCCCATTTCCCAGACGGGAAGTAGCGGGAGGCCATCTTTCCCAGAAGGGAGATGATGGAAAGCTAATTAGCTTCGATTGGAAAAGTTTAAGCTTTGATTAGGTGAGTCCTCTTGATGGGTAGGTGATTACGCGTGTTACAAGGAAGAGACAAGAGACAAAATTAATCCAGGTTTTTCAACGCCGGGGGGGATGATTCATGGCTCCCTGTGGTGATGGTCCGTTGCTGGAAGCCAGAGAGAGAGAGAGAGAGAGAGAGAGAGAGAGAGAGAGAGAGAGAGAGAGAGAGAGAGAGAGAGAGAGAGAGAGAGAGAGAGAGGAAAGGGGAAGGGAGGAACGCCAAAATAAAAGAGAGATGCGTAGAGATACAGAAATACATACATGAGAGTAATTTCACGTAACTTATCTCCCTCGAACATCTCTAATCCAGGATGACTCTGTCCATGACTTGTGAATGGACATGTGTGTGTGTGTGTGTGTGTGTGTGTGTGTGTGTGTGTGTGTGTGTGTTTTACGTCCGTGAATGGCGTGAACGTGTGTTTGTATGTATGTGAGTGGTTGTATACTTACATCTGTGTACGTATGTGTAGGCTCACTGGTCGTATGCATTACCATGTATTATGTAGAGGGCAAGCGTGGAGGCCATCCGAGCCAGAGGGGCATTAAACGCCACCCTCTGGAGAGTGGAGGTAATATTGATCCTCCTCCGCCTCCCTCCCTCCCTCCATCATGGTGACTCCTACCGAGAACCGTACCTCGCTCCTCCTCACAGCCGCTCGAGACATCATCCTCGCAGGTGTTTGTCTAGGTGAGGTTGATGGTGGGTGTTGGCCTGCTGACGGAGGGAGGGTCGGGGGGTCGACTACGCATTTGAGCGAGGCGTTACGACCCTTGAAAACGACGGTACGAGGCTTCGAGCGCGGCGGTGCGACCCTTGAAAACGACGGTACGAGGCTTCGAGCGCGGCGGTGCGACCCTTGAACACGACGGTACGAGGCTTCGAGCGCGGCCGTGCGACCCTTGAACACGACGGTACGAGGCTTCGAGCGCGGCGGTGCGACCCTTGAACACGACGGTACGAGGCTTCGAGCACGGCGGTGCGACCCTTGAACACGACGGGAAGAGGCTTCGAGCGCGGCGGTGCGACCCGTCATCGTGATGGCTCGTCCTGCGACCTGACCCCCCCTGAGGTTGTTGAGAACAGAGGCAGGGCCGTCGTGCTCAAGGGGTTGTGAGCGACGCTGAGACGCAAACAGAACAAGATGGTGAGGATGCACGTGGCAGGTCGCGTTCACGCTCGTCCAGCGGTGGAACGAACACCCGGGGAACACACGACCGTTGTGAAGGGGGTTCCTCTGCAGAGGCGGCAGCAGCAGCGGCGGCAGCAGCAGCGGCGGCAGCCGCCACAAAACGGCAGTGTTGTGAGGTGGCCAGAGGCCCTCCGCCCGGGGTCTGGCTGAGGACCTCAAGTACACACTCACTACTGCCGCCACAAGAGTACATCTCAGGTGTCAGGATGCAGGGGGGTTATATGGCTCAAGTGTCAAGAGGTTTTATGTCAAAATCTTGGGTCATATATATATATATATATATATATATATATATATATATATATATAGAGAGAGAGAGAGAGAGAGAGAGAGAGAGAGAGAGAGAGAGAGAGAGAGAGAGAGAGAGAGAGAGAGAGAGCAGCAATAGCAGCAGCAGCAGACACGACACAGGCAAAGAACCCTATTCAATTATGGCTGGCTGGGATGAAAGGATGGGTGGGGAGTGCGAAGAACTGGGTGCGGGAGGTGGTAGTTGGAGTCGCCCATTGTGGTGTACACTTGACACTCCCAAGAATACAAATATAATGGGAAAGGCATTCGAAGAAGAGGAGGTATCATAACGGTCAGTCCTTGTGTAACTGGCCTCCACACTGTAACTATGGGAAGCAGGAGCCAGCCACTCGCGAGAGCAGCGGTCGATACAACACCCGTAGAGCAGAGAAACAGAGGGACAGCAACACCGCGGCGGACAGAAATGGACGGTTGAAGAGACGTGACTGCAGGAGAGTAAAGAAGACGGTCTGGGAGACGGGGAAGTTGCGCTGAACTGCAGACCAACCTCTGACGAATATGGGCTGTAAAACAAAAGTGGGAGGAAAAAAGAAAAAAAGCAAGTGGATAATTGCCTGCAGAAGGAGAAGCATTTAAGCATGAGAGAGCAAGGATGCTGAGAAAAGTGATGCGTAACAAGCCTCTCAGAATTCTGTGAGAGTGTGAGCTGCATTTTAAACAAAAGAGGTTGGATTACGTGCTCCCAAGTCTGCCAGAAAGTGCTGACACTGTCTGTACCAGGCAGCGGGGTAGGATCTGTAGACAGAAATAAGGATAATTGATTATCTCGGTAGAGAGGAAGAAAGGACGCATGTCGGAGAAGCCATCTCGAAATGGGATGGGGGTTACCAGTGGCGTGCCGCAAGGCTCGGCCCTGGAACCCCTGCTCTTCTTGATCCGTGTGAAAAATGACTCGCCAGAATGACTGAATTCATGTCTGGAAAAGCTTGCGGATAACGTGGAGGGCACCACCTTACAAAGGGACCGAGACCAAATGGGTCTGACCCATGACTGATGAGGTGTAACAACGACTAGATATAAGGTAACGAGGATGGAAGATGGTGAAAGAGCGAGTCTCTGCGAGTAGGAGTAGTCCTTCTCCAGTTGAACATGTACCCAGCAACTCACCAGAGCGCTCACCTTAGGAGAACTGTAAAAGGACCCAAATATCTGCCAGCGTTTGTTAGCATCACATTCAAGTACATGGATAAGGAAATGTATACAGCTAATTGTTCTCAGCAGAAGGTAGACCATGACTAGATTAAGCCTCTCAAATGTGATCACCGACCGCACTTTAAGGACAACGATTTGATGGCGAAGGTCAGGAGGGAGGCAACGGAGATGGGACCAGAAATAAGAGAGCTGGGTTACATTAAGAGGTTAAAGGCCATAAATCTGTCTTCCATGGAAGAGAGATGAGTAAGGAGTGAATTGATATCAGTTATGAAGTTCATAAACCAGTTTGTCGATGTCGAACAATTCTTCGACAGATGTGAGGAAAGATCTGCCAGAGTCCATAGTATAAAACTAAACAAGAACATTTTTAGGGAAAATATAAAAAGAACTACTTTTGTGGCGTAAGAGTAACGGATGAATTGATTAATGTATGAAACTGACACAGCTGACATTATGCAGTTTGAAAAGTTGTATTGACAGTTGTAAATATTCAAGGGATGAGGACCCACCACTGTAAAGCTCCCTCCCCGTATAGCACACATGGAGAAATGCTTTCCACTATAGCGCTTTCTTCACACGGAGCCTACCTGTGCAAGCAGGGGGAAATAAGGGTGTGAGACCATAACTTCAGAATGGTGAAATCGTCCAATCCAATATTTCCTCAAGACTTCATCTGATGGTGTGAAATTAAGGAATCAACTTTTTCATTCGCTTTTTTTTTTTTTGTTGGATTTTTGACGTTCAAAAACGTTAGAAATACGTCACCCTTTACTCCACTCTGACCGGCAGGGTAAATAGGGGTAATGTGATTGCGTTAATTGGTTTGGCCAGTTGTAACAAAGTGGGAATCAAATGTGTCCGTCAGGTGACGGTGCTTCCACGAACCAATGGTAATTTGATTCGTAAAACCCCGAGTTTTTGAATACAGTCTTTATACATTTTACCGTTCAGCCCATTTGTGTGTGTGTGTGTGTGAGAGAGAGAGAGAGAGAGAGAGAGAGAGAGAGAGAGAGAGAGAGAGAGAGAGAGAGAGAGAGAGAGAGAGAGAGAGGACGGGGTTAAAAGGGTTCTTGAATTCAGATTCCATTTGGTTTAGTTAACTATTATGTCCTCTGGTCCACTAACAACCCTGCACTCCCTTCAGCAGTTTCGAGTGATAGGTGAGAGAGCCACAGGACACGATCAACCCTCCCAGCCTGATCTGAAAACACGACCCACTTGCGGCCTCACGCCCGCTGTGTTGGTTCTCTCCCCCTCTTCTGGAGATATTGCGCCGAAATATAATCCTGAGAACTGGCTCCAGCTTGTGTGTGTGTGTCTGCCACTAGCCAGAGCGGGTATTACACCGCAAGCAAGCCGCTGCTTCACGCGATTGCTCTGTGGCCGTTGGCAGCTCGAGGATGAAACGTTGCTACGTCAACTACGTCAACTCTTCTGTCATCTCATCTCTCTCCTGATATCAACCGCCTGAGCGTTTTTTATTATCTTTAAATGCGCGTTTTTCCAACTCCTCTTTAAATATTAATAAGGTTCTTGGTGTTCTCTCTCTCCGTCCCTCTGTATAGATCTTAAAACCACATATGTGTGTGTGCGTGTGTGTGTGTGTGTGTGTGTGTGTCGTGTACGGCCGTCCGGCGGGCCCTCCCTTCCTTCCTCGTTCGGCAGTTTAATCTGTGAGTTGAGCCTGTCAGCAGTTTCTCAGAAGGCTGGTAACCCGCTTAACCAGGAGAAGGCCGTAGCATCATGATCATGAAAAGAATTCTCGATAATCCTTACCTTCGTGGCATAATGTTTTGATCCTCTGCTTGTTAACGGCGTCACCTTGAACATGGGGTCTCTCTCTCTCTCTCTCTCTCTCTCTCTCTCTCTCTCTCTCTCTCTCTCTCTCTCTCTAGGTAGCCTACAGGATTAAGGCTTTCATTTCTCCACGCTCTCTTAGCTACCATAATAATTTTGTGTGTGTGTGTGTGTGTGTGTGTGTAAGTGATACACTCTTAAGATCACATTTCGTGAAATTCCAGCCGCTGAGAGGCTGCGCTTCATACGGGAGCAGGGTTAGGTGGGTTTCTCCGGAGCGAGAAGGTCCCCTCTCGACATCGCACTCCTTTCCGTCCACTGACATCGGTCACATCTCGCTCGCGGTGTTATCACCCGCGGGCAGAGTCCGGGAACACCGGTTGACAGACGGTTCTCGCACCTCTGGCAGCGTCGCGACCTACGCTCATGCTTGACCATCTGAATGTTGGGTTCCCAGGCCAGCTGACACCTCCCCCCCAGCTGGTCACGTTCGCACCAGCTGGCCAGACTTTGCCCAGCCGAAGTGGTGGCTTCACCGAGGGTAGGTTGTGGCAGCTTGGAGGTTGTGGAGG